>NW_005871150.1:2709466-2801950 GCF_000147115.1 Myotis lucifugus | reverse complement strand
ATTGACCTGTAAGCTGCTCTCAAAGGAGATCATATCTAGGCTCTCTGCTCCATCACTGGAAATGTTGAGGGAGGGACTCGGGACAGTGATGTGACAGGGGGGCACTTTACTGGAGAAGAGGACAGCCAGAGGAGTGATCAAGCAAATGCGTGGACATTAAACAGGCAGATTTCATCCCACCCTGTGGTATAAGAGCTACAGGCAGCTCGGGGAGGTCTGGAACTCTTCCTGGAGAAATAGAAGGAGAGATCAGATGGCCATCTAGTAAGGATGTTTTGCAATGCATTCTTCATTTTCTAAAGGACCCATTTAATTTTTAAGCTTCCTTGGATGTATAATAAACCATGCCTTCATTTTTGAGCATAAAGCATAGAGCTCTAAGTAGCCACTAAGATGAATTATTATCGTTGCTACATATTATCCTCATTGAGATCAGGCATCAAATAGGTACTCAAGCAATGCACATTTTTGATATATCAGCTGATACATTTGCATCCTGTTTATAGGATGAGTGACTTGATACATCGAAGAATGAAGAGGATTTGGTTCTGGCATGACGTTTTGTACCTTTTGTTTAAGGAAGGAAGGGACCACAGAAGGAACCTAAAGATCTTACATAATTTTACCACCAATGTAAGTCCTCACTTTTTTTATTGTGGACAAACATACATAACATAAAATTTATCATAATAGCCATTTTAAGTGTGCCATTCAGTGGCATTAGGGGCATTAACAATGTTGTGCAACCCCTACCACTATACTTTCTAGAACTTTTATAAGTGCATGACTCCTATGTTTGTTAACATACACAGTCATTAATGTTCCCTACTGGGGGAGGTTCATCTACTGGGGGAAGTTGTCTATAAATAAATAATTACAAAATGTGATATGAGCGATGGTAGTTTATTAACAAACTGGGTGCTATGCTAAGGGAATAAAGATACAGGTTTCTGTGTTATAAGAATATTCTGAAAAATGTTTGGATTAGGCAATGGTTTTCAAAGACAAAGGGCATTTATAGCAGTATCTTAAACTGGAAAAGATAAAAATTAACTAGATAGTACTATTTAATTTTTAATGACAAGGAAATAGTAATGTTCTGGATATAGTCTGTCTTTGTGTTAAAATTATGTATATTAAAGGCAAACTTTAATTGAAAACATGCATTATAATTTAAATGTACAGATAAAAGTGGTCAAGTAATTATATTTATCCTTTGCTGTAAATTTTAGTTTAAAACATGATGGCCTTGCTTCCTGACCATGAGGTACCGCCTCCACCAACAGATCAAGTTGTTAGAGTCCCTAGATGTTAGATGACTGAGATGTTGGAGTGAGCTGCCCTCAGTGGAGTATAGCATAATTGTCTGGCAAGAGGTGAATGGTGAACAGTTTGTATTTTATGGGTATAATTACACTTGTCTTCAAATTTCATGCATTAATATCAGTATCAATAATGAATGAATTCCAAACTGGATGGATATTATCAAAAATTGCATACTGAGTGCCAGGCACTAGGGGTTCCACCAAGAATCAAAGAGAGGACATGGTGCTTCTCTTTACTGAACTTGGGGTCTGCTCATTCAAAGCAGAAGCAGGTTTGGACAATTGCTTGAAAGGAGGAGAAACTCGAATATGTTTGCCAAACCGGTTTGGCTCAGTGGATAGAGCATCGGCCTGCAGACTGAAGGGTCCCAGGTTCGATTCCGGTCAAGGGCATGTACATTGGTTGTGGGCACATCCCCAGTGGAAGATGTGCAGGAGGCAGCTGGTCGATGTTTCTCTCTCATCGATGTTTCTAACTCTCTATCCCTCTCCCTTCCTCTCTGTGAAAAATCAATAAAAAATATTTTAAAAAAAAGAAAGTGGAAATGTTTAACCAAATTAAGCTCAGGGGCTTTCATTCTTTTATTCATTCAAAACATACCTGATGAACATTTTTTAAATGCCACACAGTGTTCTAAAGGTTAGAAAAATATCAATGTATAAAGTCAAATTTTCTGCTACATTAAAGTTGGAGGCGAAAGGAACTAAATAACAAATACAATGCCAGGTGGTAAGTGAAATGGAAAAAAGGTAAAGTAGGCTTAGGAAGAGAGTGAGTGCTAGGGACTAGGGTAGCAGTGACCCTGACAGTGTGACAATGGGAACCAGAGCTCTAAAACTAGGGTGGAAGCTAGTCATGCTGGCTTCTGAGGCAAGAATATTCTAGCAGAAGGAGTGGCAAGCATACATGGTGATTCTTTTCTCCAATACAACACGTAATTAGAATGATCTATAATTAATCTATTATATAATGACTAGGGGCCCAGCATGGGAGATTGCGTGAGAGCCAGAACCAGTGAGCCCTGGGACCCAGAGTCAAGTCCCGCTGGTGCTGTGGGACACAGCAACAAGGCACCTCCTGGTAACCGGTCTTTGTCGTTATGGCTTTAAAACCATTGGGTTTTTATTCTATAGATTGTGTTCTCTCCACCACCCAACTTTTTGTCATGAGTTCTTTCAACTCGCTGGGCCCTATTCAGGAGACTACTACTATATTCCTATGTTGGAAAGGCTGCACAAATAGTCCTTAGAAATGATGTATTTGTCTCACATTAAATTTGTTTTTAAAAATCTTATCAAATAACGCCCTAAAAATGCTCATAGAAAGCTTTACTATATTTTCAAAAAACCTAAGTTCCTGTTGAGTCGGACAGAACAGGAATGGCTTAGAAAAAACCAGTTAAAGAAGCTAGTATATTTTCACAGGAAAATGGATTATTAGGCCATATCAAATTCCACACAAAAGCATGTGATCATTTCATTCATACAGGTCATCAATGAACGGGCCAATGAAATAAAGAGAGATGAAGAAGGTAAAAGTGATGACAAAGGCATGACCCTCTCCAACAGAAAACGCAAGGCTTTTCTCGACCTGCTTTTAAATGTGATGGATGATGAAGGGAACAAGCTAAGCCTGGAGGCTATTCGAGAAGAAGTGGACACTTTTATGTTTGAGGTATTTTGTGTTGTCATGTTAGTCTCAGGTATCATCATTAAACAATTTACAGTTCCTGTTATATAACAAGAAAATTATTTTTAAAAAATTAATATTGGGAGTTAAAACAGCTAAGGATGAAGAAATAGCCAGCACTAATACTTAGACATGTTTAAGCATTTAATAGTAAAATTAGAAATAACATGAAATAGCAAGGATTATTTGTAGCCTTCTTTTAAAATATTTTGGGATTCTTGGTATGATGATCTGTTCTCAATTTATTTTTAACTTAAAAATAATCAATTCATAGGAATTCTTTTAAAAAGTTTTTAGCATTTTTTAAAAGTCTGATCACATTTTGAAGTACTTGTTATAACTGATGAAGAGTCATTATATTGTAGTTAGAAATTACAAAGTTTAAGACCCTATAAATACCAGATCAACTTTCTTCTTCAGAAAAAGCTGTAGACTTGGATGGTTTTTTTTTCTTCCCAACATCAGGGAAGTTTTCTGTCATTATTTCTTCAAACTGGTTTTCTATTCCTTTCTCCACCTCCTCTCCTTCTCGCACCCCTATTATGCGGATGTTGTTTCCTTTCTTGTTGTCCCAAAGCTCCCTTAGGCTCACCTCCTGCTTTTTAAGTTTTTTTTTTTTTTTTGGTTGCTGCTGTGTTTGTGTGTTTTTTCCTACCTTGTCTTCTAATTTGCTGATGTTGTACTCAGCCTCTTCAATTCTGCTGTTGAAGCCTTCCTTTGTGTTCTTTATTGGAGCTAGGTCATTCTTCATTTCCTCTTGATTCCTTTTCATGTTGGTGACATTCTTATTCAGCTTCTTATAATTCTCATTGAATTGTGTGTATTTATCATCCAGATGTTTGAGCATCCTTATAACCATTACTCTGAATTCTTTCTCTGATAAATTACTTGCCTCCATTTCATTTAATTCCCTTTCTGGTGATTCCTTTTTTTCTTTCCACTGGGGATTGTTTTTATGTCTCCCCATTTTTTGCTGTAATGTTTTAATTGTTTCTATGTCTTAGATCCAACTGCTTTGCTACCCAGATTGTTTTGGGGGTGGTGCTATGTAGCTGATGATTTTTGGGACCCAGTGGTGCAGTCTCTCAGTTCTCCTGAGCTTGGTGATCTAGTGGAGCCTACTACTTGAGCTATTTGAGTTCTCTTGATGTAGTTGGGTCTTGAATGTTAGTTTATTAAACTTGGATGAAGTCTCATCATGGATTGGCAATGTGACTCACCCCCAGTTTCATTGTGCAAGCTGTTTTGGATATGATCGTGGTTCCAGCTCTTGTGAAAAGGGTTGCCTGAGGTCTCACTGGTATGTGCTCACTATGAGTTCCCAGAGTGCATGGGCTAGGGAGTTTGGGGTCTTGGGGCCTGAGGTTCAGGTACTTTTACTTTGGCTGGTGTTGTGTGACTCTTGCTGGGGTAGTGTCACTCTGTAACTCACTATGAGGGTCCTGGAGCCTGGGATGGTGGGGGCAGCTGTACCGTAGCCTGTGGTTGAGGCAGTGGGACTCTGGCCAAAGTGATTTCTCTCTCTGAATGATGAGGGGGTTCAGGATCCAACAGCTCAGGTTGTAGGAATCTCGGAGTCTATGGTTGAAACAATGTGACCTTCTCTGGGGAGGCGGGTCCTCAGTAACTCACCAAGGTGTCCAGAGGTAGGCAGCCGGGAAGGAGATGTCATGTGTCCTGTTGAGGGAGCCCTGCGCCCTTCGTTGGAGAGGCACACGCCCAATGGCAGCTCACAGAGGGGCCCAGGAGCCATCTGCTGGGGCTGTGTGCTCGTGGGGCCCACAAGCTGGAGCTGCAAGATCATGGTGTGCCGCCAACTGGGGGAGAGAGAAGTCCCAGTTTCTGTTCTGGGAGCTGTGTGCCCTTGGTTGGATATGTGTGCCCAGTGGCAGCTTACAGAGGCACCCCGGAGCTGTCAGCTAGGGCAGTGGCTCAGGGGGCCCATGTACTGGAGCAGCACTACCATGGAGACTGGATGCTGGCAGCCAAGGTCATGCCTTGAGGTGGCTCAGAGAGGCACCCTGGAGCCACCTGCTTGGGGGCAGACTCAGGGGACCTGTGTGCTGAAACCACATGATCACTGTGTCTCTGGGCAGGCAGTCGAGAATGGGGAAGTTGGAGTTTCTACTGCCAGGGCTGTGCGACCTTATTTGGATATGTGCACACCCAGCAGTGACTCACGAGGCACCAGAGAGCCATCTGCCAGGGCCGCAAATTCAGGATGCCTGTGCACTGGATTGATGTGATCTTGGTGTCCAGAGGTTGGCAGCCGGGAAGCTGTAAGTCCCACTTACTGTTACAGGAGCCATGCGCCCTTGGAGGTAGATGTCCTAGGGTCTGCAGGTCTGTGGACGAGGCAGCAGGACTTTGGCTGGTGTGGCTGCAGGGTTGTGGGCCGTGTTCAAGGTCAGTCTGGGTGGTGGTGCTCATGAGTTCCTAGAGGAGGCCACTCTCCCCATCAAGATGGCGTGGGCTCCCTGCCCGAGCCCCACAGCCCAGGAAGTGCCTTCAGCGGTGGTAGGGGCTCCCTGTCCAGGAGAGCCTGGTCTGCCAGCCTCTGATACTCCTGCCGGATTTAACTATCCCTCACTCATGCACACACACACTACACATGTCCACACACTCCCCTGTCAATTCCTCACTCAATCACACCCTCTCCCTCACCTCCATCCTGCCAGCCACCATCTTCCCAGCTCCTTCTAGTAGAGAATTTAACCAGTTTGTGATTCCAAGGAAATTTCTGGTCTTTACATTAAAAAAGGAGACAAATTTAAAAATACATAGTATTATTGATTGTTTTTTAGGCAGATAGAGAAAGGGATAGGGAGAGAGAGATAGAAACATCAATGATGAGAAAAAAATCACTGATTGGCTGCCTCCTGCATGTACCCTGATGAGGAATTGAACCGTGACCTCCTGATTCATAGGTCAACACTCAACCACTGAGCCACACAGGCTGGGTAAAAAGATGAATTTTTTGCAAAGATAATTTTACTAGTAACTACATTAAATATTATAAAGAGAAAACCTCTTAACATGTGGCTTACCAAGTAAAGATTACAAAATGGTTTTAAAAGGCAGCATGTGGAATATCCTGGAAATAGAAGAAAGGGAAAACCATCAGTTTTCAATGGCAGACTGCATGCATTGTGTTTGCTCTGCCTGCAGCCTCCTGGGTTGAGTCCCTCCCCAGGGAGGAAGTTCTGCGCCCTGTAGCAGGAAACAAGAGATGTGAAGGGTTTACAGACCTGACCTCTCCCAGGTCTGTGCTGACTGGCCATACGAGACAGGCCCAGTCATTGCAGATCTCTGCCACAGTCCCCTGTGTGGAAAGTGGAAAGATGAACTATATCAGCGGTTTTAAACTTCTATTTTAAGCAGATCACTTCATAGAAAAGAAACATTATGCAGAAAATGGACAACTAATTCACTAAAGAGTGGGCTGTGGGGCCAAATCCCAGCTCTGACCTATACTAGAAGTGTGACCTCGGGCACCTCCTCTCCCTTTTGAGACTTCTGTGTCCTCCTTGGTATAGCACGGGCCTCACAGAACAGCTCTGAGGACTAGGTGCATAGTTTTCTAATGTGCACCAACCATCGTGCCTGGCACATTCTTGTGCAACAGATATTGGCTGGTGTCTGATGTTGAAGTAGCCCCTGCACCCACACATGCATACACACACTCACACCTGCACATACACATCCATCTCCCACCAGTAACCTCTCACTTCCACACACACAAAAAACAAACTAAGGATCTCTTTCTTGCATCTCTAACATTCTTTGAAGTTCTGATTTTTTCCTTCTTCTCATGAAACAGTAGGCATAGCATGTATAACTACAATATTCTGACCTCCTCCATAAGAGGATGCAGGCTGTTGCTGCCAGGCCTTCTATTTTATTATTTTAATTTGAAATTTCATTTTATTTATTTTTAAAATCTTTATTGTTAAAAGTACTACATATGTCCCCTGTTTTCCCCCAATAAACCCTTATAGCCTGCTCCTGTCCTCCACCCCAGGCCTTCACCACCTTATTGTCTGTGTCCATGGGTTATGCATATATGCATACAAGTTCTTTGGTTGATCTCTTCCCACCCCCTCACACCCCCACCCCTTCATTCCCTCTGAGATGGAACAGACAATCTGTTCCATGCTTCTATGTCTGTGCCAGGCCTTTTAGGCTCCTGGTCTGGCTGATTCTTGCCCTGCGCAGTTCCGCCAATGCACTTGTTGGCTCTGTGCTTTGTGTTTTCTGCCTTTGGGTCACAGAAAAAAATAAAACAGGAACTTCATTTTCAAATTCAAGGGAAGCTATTAAAATTGTTTAGCAAGAGCATGTCCTCTATGACACAACCAAGTGACATGGGCTAGCTTTTGTCTGGACTTCAGGGTCATTTCTGTAAAGAAATTGCAAGTATGAGAAAAGACAATCATGCCAACATCAGAAAATTGCAGAAAAGTCCCCAACAATTCCACTTAGAGCTAAAACAAGTGCTTCAGAACTTCTGCCCAAGAGATGAAATATTACAATGGTCCTTGTGTTGCATAGGGTAAATGGACCAGTAAGAGTTATAATAGTATCTTTTATTTTTCAAATACATTTTTTTCCTGAAGAACTTACCATTTTGTATGTGGATGTCCTGATAAGATGAGGACAGGAAATAAGGGGCTGATGTCTAAAGACACTGAATGGACAGAGAATAAGGTCGTCCAGGGTGTCACACTCAGTATTGGAGCTGGACTCTATTCACCACGGATCCTCCACGCTCCCCGAGGTGAAGAGTGTGGACTCTGCTTTGTCATCAGAAACTCCGAGGGTCCTATTCTTGCCTCCACCTCCTATGAAGCTGTCGGGCCCTGGGAAAGTCATTTAGCATCTTTTGGGGGCTCAGTTTGTCATCTCTAAAATGTGAATAGCAGTATCAAGAATCCCATGGAGATTTTTAATATGTATATGTTTTTATTGATTCAGAGAAATGTATTTTTATTGAAGGGAGAGGGAGAGACAGAAACATCAATAATGAGAGAGAATCATTGATTAGCTGCCTCCTGCATGCCCCCTACTGGGGATTGAGCCCAGAACCCCATGTGTCATGACCAGGAATCGAACCATGACCTCCTGGTTCATAGGTCAA
Organism: Myotis lucifugus; assembly: GCF_000147115.1. NCBI lineage: Eukaryota > Metazoa > Chordata > Mammalia > Chiroptera > Vespertilionidae > Myotis > Myotis lucifugus. The sequence continues at coordinate 2,793,798 of NW_005871150.1, read as the reverse complement.
TACTCAAACACTGAGCCACGCCGGACGGGCCCCCATGGATTTTCTGTGAAAAATAATTGAGTTCGTTTCTGCAAAATGTTTGGTATTTTGCCTCAAACTCATCAAGGTTTAAATGGGGCAATTTATCAACTTCTTGATGTGGAGACTCTTGCTCAGAATCACCCATGTGCTCCCTGGAGTACGGGTGAAGTCAACCATACAAATGGGGGACTGTGGAGAAGTGCAGATCTGGCCACTTGGCTCAGGAAAGTCACACTTTTATTTTCCCAAAAACAATCCAGCGCACGGAGTGCCCTTGGAATGCCTCCTGTTAGCCCAGCCCAGCCACTCTCACCAAGTATGTGACTCTGTCGTATTGAATGTCCCTGTACCCAGAGGCATCCCCTTTGAAGGGATTGTTTCATTGGTTTGTTCCCCACCGAGGTAACATACTGTATAAAATTAACGTGTTCTGTCTGGGGTGACGTCACAGCTGTCAAATCCAGAGACAATTCAAAATAGAGTTACCATCCCTAACCTTCTCAATAGAACTCCGCTTTCTAAGCTTTTTTTTTTCTCTTACATTTGTAGGGCCATGACACTACTGCAGCTGGAATAAACTGGGCCTTGTACCTATTGAGTTGGCATCCAGAAGTCCAGAAAAAATTAGACAATGAACTGGATGAAGTGTTTGGTATGTATGGCCCCTTCACTACTTACATTGAAGATCCCAAGGCACTGAAGCAAATGCCATTCTTGCTCATTAAGAATGTGCAGTCGGGCCTGTTCTAAAGACACTGTAATAAGCAGGAAGGCTGCTATATGGGACCCCTTCAAGGCCTAATGTCCTTTGCAAGACCTCATCCATTTGTTTACAGGCGTTTGCTGATTGCTTGGCATGTGACTGCACCAGGGGAGATCCTGGGGCTACATATATAAATATCACTGTGCTCAAAAACCTTGCTGCTGCAAGTGAAGCAGACACTGTGTAGAAAGTATCAACTCATGGCTGTGTGCTTGAGCGATATGAGGAAGAAGGGGCTAGCAGAGAGCAGAGAGGAGAGGTGAAGCTGGTTAGCGGGTCAAGGAGAGCTGTTCCATATAGGATTGCTGTGGTTTAAGCTGATGGGACATACATTTCTTTTATACAACCAGTAACCTGTAGGTAAGGGGTCCTAGGTTGATGCCAATAGGGATGTTGTGAGAATCCTGGGCTTGCTCTTTTCTCTCTCTCTGTCATTTTTATCATGGTGAATTTTGTTTTCTCAATTGTTGTTCTGTGTCTCATGTTTATCTCTATGGCAAGAAGGGGAGGAGGGGATGAAGGATAATATTAGTCTCCTTTGACTGCTCTTAGGCTCAAATACTAATTTTACTTTAATCACTTTTCTTCCATTTCCAGACTAAATTTATTCTCTTACAGTTCTGGACACCAGAAGGCCCAGATCAGTATCTCTGAGTTAAATCAATGTGTTGGCAGGGCTGCACTTTTTGGAAGCCTGAGGGGAGAATCCATTCCTTCTGGTGACTGCCAACATACCTTGGCTTATGGCCACATCATTCCAATCTCTGTGTCCATCTTCACATGGTCTTCTCTTCTATGGATGTGTGTCAAATCTTCCTGTGCTCCCTCTTATCATAACATTTGTGATGGCATTCATGGCCCAACTGGATAATCCACGATCATCTCTCCATTTTAAGATCCTTGATAAAATCTTCAAAAGCACCTTTCCCCAAAAAAGTAATATTTAAATATTCTATGGATTAGGATCTGATATATTTGTGGGTCATGATCAGCCTACCACAGAGGAACTGTGCATGTGCCATCAACTTAATCCTTTTTAATCAGATTAATCAGATGTCATATGGCTTCCCGTGGCTGGGAAGAGAAAGGTAAATGTTGGGTTGGACAACGAACAAAGTAGTGTCTCATAGATTTTCCTAGTGCAAAGTGGGGAAGGAATAGCCCTGACTGGTATGGCTCAGTGAATAGAGCGTCAGCCTGTGGACTAAAAGGTCCCGGGTTCGATTCCAGTCAAGGGCATGTACCTTGGTTGTGGGCACATCCCCAGCGGGGGATGTGCAGGAGGCAGCTGATAAATGTTTCTAACTCTCTAGAGCTCACCCTTCCTCTCTGTAAAAAATCAATAAAATATATTTTTTAAAAAGTGGGGAAGGAATAATAAAGGAAAAGAGGAGGAGGTGGAAGACATTCTGGAAAGACAGGCTCCAGTTGCACAATGGCAGAGTGGAGAAGTTGGAAGATAATAGTAAGCATCAAAGGACAGATGGAATTCAGAACATTTGTTAGAACCCATTGAGAGGTAAAGTGGGAAAAGTAATTTCATGTCCAGATGGTGTGAGGACTGGATTTTCACATCAAGAGGGAAGACTTTGTTTTGTAGAATGGAGATGATCTAAACTTCTGGGCTCTGTTTCTGTCATCATTTCATTTTTCCTGTATCAAGTTGAATTTCTCTCAGATTGCCTCTGGTGGGCAAATTGGGTGTTCTAAAAACCCTGGTTCTTTTGGAATATGTTCCCATGTTGGTGTTTTTTACAATTTGTAGCCCAATGCAGGTGTCACAAATGCTTTTGGATCTCACATGATTAGTGACACCATTTTTACTAGAATTTTTATTCGGCTGCTTCTCATGCTTTTTGCTAATTGTGCCTCACTTCTCTTCTATCCCCAGTATTAGTTCTAAACATTTTTTGAGCAACTGATCTTTGGATATTGAGATGTAAGCATTAATTCCTCTTTTTTTGTTTTGTTTTGTTACTGGTGTAAACTTCACATTTAGTTTCAGTATAAGAAAGCAACTGGTACATTTTTAATGTTTAAAATTGAGCATTATCTTTTCTTTCCAGTGAAACAAACAAAAAAAATCACATAAACAGGAACAAAATTACAATAGAGAATGACAATTCCAAATAAGATTCTGCAGGTCCGCTCTTCTCCTATTGAGTTGCAAGCCTCAGGCCACTATTAGGAGAGAATTTTATTTTAAAAGTATCATCTTAAACTGCAAGAGTCCATTAAACATCACAATTAAACATACCAAAGGGGAAGCCTTGTTTTCAAAATGCCCACTTAACTAACACAAACATCTCATATCTACCCTTTGACCTTCTATAAACCCATTTATTTTAATTTTAAAAAATGTTCCATACAAGAGAAAGTAGACAGGTATATGTTGGTAAATGCTAACTGTCCACATTCACAGAGGCACAGTGTAATCTGTGTGCTCAATGTCCAGAGAAAGGAGGAAACAAGCTGGAATTCTGTGCACTACTGCGCGGGCTGAGGCTCCAGCCTCTAGCGGAGCAATTTAAGCAGAAGGTTTTTCTTTCCCACGGAGCACAGGGGCATTGTTTCCACATAGTGTTTGTTGAGTCAGGAAGGGATAAAAGTGAATTTGGACTTGTGTGCATGCATATTAGCCTAACCAATGCACACAGACAACATGGGGGTGAGTGTATGAGTGGGGGCATAGGAGGGCAATGGGGAGATAAGGACACAAATGTAATACCTTAATAAATGAAGAAAAATAAATTTTAAAAATCAATGGAAAAATACTTCTAAAAGTAAAGAAAAAAAGTGAATTTGGAACAGAAAGCGTTAGAGATTCTTTTCCCACTGTATTCTGCTCAAGGTATTCCCTCCAAATAAGTTGAGAATCAGGATGTAAGGGAGAGAAAAGACTTCAAGAGCAGAATGACTGAGCCTAAGAGTAAAGCAAAACAAAACAAAACCCAGACTGTAACTTGCTCCCAGTGACTGGAGGAAACTTTTAAAAAGAAGGTTGGAATCCATCCGTGTTCCTTAGTCACCGTCTCCTTCATCCTCATCAGCTTCTTCGTTGGTAGCTTTCAATCCTCTCCCTCTCCCCCTCCATCATCATCTTCTTCCCTTCTCCATCCCTTTCTTCATCTTCCATATCAGGAAGCAAGTAGTAATGAATTGGATTTTGGCAAATACCACCTTTGATGATCTCTCCCAACTTATCTGCACCTGCATCAGAATGGCCATAAACCAGATTTTTGTTTCTCGGCCTCTTCCTGCTGGCTTTATCCTGCATTGGCTGTGAACATTTCACCAAATCCTTTCCAGATATTTCGTGGACTTTGAAAATGCATCACGGCTTGCACTCAGATGAATTTCTTTGGGTACAACTATTTTCCAAGGAAGGGTTTTTATCGCAATGAAAATCTGTTTTGTGACCTGATTTATTACTTTTCAATTCTGTCACTTCAACTCTGGTTAAATAACACAGTGCCTTTCCATGCATCTCCCCACGCAGTGTAGGATAGAGGTGGTTGTACAAATGTTGTGCTCAAAAATGTGGGATTTGGGCCATCATTCCTACTTATTCTGAAAAACAATGGTTGGTAGAATTTGTTATATGTCCGCCTTCAGAATCTTCTCACTGGCTCGTTCATTGAGTTGTCTGTCTCATTGTTTTGCTTTCTCAGTATGTTTCTGCTGTGATTTTTCTCCCCTTGGCAAGTCCAAGAAGCAATTTGGATTTTTTTCTGAGGAGAAAATGGAGAATATTTGGGGGCCAGGCTATAGGGAGAGTCCAGGAACCTGACCCAGGAGAAGATACACTTCTGAAAGAAGCTCTGATAATTCAAAATTAAATGTTTTAAATTTATAGTTTCATGCATTCACAAGTTATACAACTGTCACCTCCCTCTAATTCCAACCCATTTCAGCAGCCAAAAGGAAACCCTGCACCATTAATCAGCCACTCCCCATTTTCTCTTCCCCCAGCCCCTGGCAGCACCTCATTTACACTCTGTCTCTATGGATTTATCTTCTCTGAGTACTTCCTCCAAATTTAATGATACAACATGTGACCTTTTGTATCTTTTTTTTTTTTACTTAGCATTATTGTCTCATTTTATTTAGGTTATCTATACTATGAAGAATTTTACTTTTGCTGTTGGTATTTAACATTCAGTGTATTGATGTTATAATATATTCTTTTTTTGATGTCTTATCCACCAAGCCCAAATAGTTCTTTCATTTATTTTATTTCATGTATTTACTTTGATCAGGGAATTCTGATCGCCCTGTTACCTTAGAAGACCTGAAGAAACTTAAATATCTGGAGTGTGTTATTAAGGAGACCCTTCGTATATTTCCTTCTGTGCCTATAATTGCCCGTGGTCTTAATGAAGATTGTGATGTTGGTGAGAATTCTTTCATGAGAGTAGTGGGGAGAGTGGACTTTTCTGTGTCTGTCTTGCTCTGTTCTCATGACATATCGACTGCCTCATGACAGGGGGGTACAACATTGTGAAAGGTTCTCAAATACTCATCATTCCCTACGCACTGCATAGAGACCCGAAGTACTTCCCAGACCCTGAGGAGTTCAAGCCAGAGCGGTTCTTTCCCGAGAATTCGATGGGACGCCATCCATACGCATATGTGCCCTTCTCTGCTGGACCCAGAAACTGTATAGGTTTGTATCCATCAGAATCGATTTGACCTTTCAGATGCACATGGCAGGAGGTTTCTCACAATAATGTCTTTGTGATGTAGTGTCTCGGATACAAGTCTGTTAAAAAAAAACAACTAGTTGTTTTATTTTCCCCCCCACTTTACTAAACTGTCGTAAAGTATATCAGTTTTCTAGGGCTGCTGTAACAAAGCACCACAGACTGGGTGGCTTAAATGACAGAATTTAATTTTCTCACAATTCTGGAGGCCAGAAGTCCCAGATCAAGGTGTCTGCAGGGCTGGTTTCTTCTGAGGCCTCTCTCCTTGGCTTATAGATAGATGTCTTCTCCCTGTGTCTTCACATAGTTTATTCCTCTCTCTCTCTCTCTCTCTCTCTCTCTCTCTCTCTCTCTCTCTCTCTGTGTTTCTAATTAATCCCCACTCAAGGATATGTTTTTATTGATTTTTAGAGAGAGATAGAAATATTGTTAGAGAAACATTGATTGGTTGCCTCTCATATGTGCCCTAGCAAGAATCTAACCCACAACCTAGGCATATGCCCTGATGGAATTGAATTCACAACCTTATGGTGAATGGGATGACATACCAACCAACTGAGCCACCCAGCCAGGGCTTGATCTCTTCTTTTTATAAAAACAACAGTCAGTTTGAATTAGGGCCCATCCATAGGACCTCATTTTCTTTTACTCACCTCTTTAAGGGCCCAATCCCCAAATGCAGTCACATTGTCAGGTACTGAGGGCTAAGAATTCAGCAGATGAATTGGGCGGGAATACCATTCAGCCCATAACATAAAGCATAACCAGTTTCATGGTAGAGTTTTAAAATGTAAATCTCTGGATTGAAGTAGAATATACTTTATATGGTAGAAAGCTTATTTATAACAATTAGTTTCTTTAACCTTTTTTTTTATTGCTTTTAAGAATTGCTTTTTCAAAACCAAAACAAAGAATGCTCACCATAGGACCAGCAGAAATACATCAACAAAATAAATGCACATCGCCAAGCATTATAAACACTTTTGGCTTTAGTATACCTGGGGTTTTACTGTTTATGTAAATGCAGGCATTGGTACAATGAGGCCTGGTAACTCTATAGTAAACTACATGAAAGGCCCAGTAGGAAAGCGTTCTAGAGTAGTGGTTCTCATGCTTCAATGAGCCCAGGATTCACCTGGGTGCTGCGTGGGCTAGATTCCTTGTCCTCAGAGCTATTCAGATGCACTGGGTGGGAGCCAGAAGGGCACTCAAGGATCTTTATTATTAGGAAGCATCCTGAGATCCTGAGTGATACTGGTTCTCCCAGGGCCTGCTGTGAAAATCTAACATCACTTGCTCCCTCTAATGGAACCTGTTGTTTCTCCCATTTGAGATATATCTGTAATTAAAGTCATGCTATTTACATTAATATGAAGGTCAAAGGTTTGCCATGATGGAAGAAAAGGTCGTTCTTTCATGCATCCTGAGGCATTTTTGGGTAGAATCCAACCAGAAAAGAGAAGAACTCGGTCTGGCAGGAGAGTTAATTCTTCGTCCTACTAATGGCATCTGGATCAAGTTGAAGAGGAGAAATGCAGATGCATCCTAACTCTATTATTGGGCTGTGCCTTAATAGGAATAAAGTCTTTCTTTAAGAGAAACTTTGCATTTACAATGTGTTAATCCCTACACCTAATTTATTCTTATCCCCACTTACCTTGGGGTCAAGTCTTCCAAAGAGAGAGTTTTTATATTTTCATCACCACCATTATCTTACCCTTGCTCTTGATCCCAAAAGGCAAGTTAACTGATGTTTGTACCCAAGTAAACATATTCATTTCTCAACATAGGGATCCATAGACCAATTCAATTTCAATTGACAGACCCAAAGGATATAAGTTAATTGAAGTTCTAGAATTTTTTTAAGGTATTCTTGTTGAACACAAATATTTACACTAATAAAAGAGAAACATGCAAATTAACCATCACACCCCAATTCCAGTACACCCCCCAGCCAATCAGAGTGACTATGCAAATTAACCCAACAAAGATGGCGGTTAATTTGCATACATAGGCTCACAGCGATGACTGAAGATGGAGGTGGCCACAGAGCTGGAGTGAGCAGGAGGCTTGGGTTGCTCCCGTCGATGGAGGAGCCAAGCTTCCCACAGGCCCTGGACTCTGCTCAAGGTGTGCCTGGGGGTCTGGGTTGTCAGGGTGAACCAGGTTTCCAGCCCGCCCTGGGCTAAGCTCAAGGAGTGGCTGGGGGCCTGGATCACCAGGGGCGACCCAGGCTTCCAGCCAGACCTGGCCTCTGCTCGAGGAACTGGAAAAAAAAAAAAAAAGGAGTAGCTGGGAGCAGCCAGAGCAGAGAAGCCAAGACTCACTGCTGCGGCCGGACCAAAGGCCTGGGTCCTGGGTGCTGGAAGAAAACCGGTGCTTGCAGCCAGGGGAAGGAAGGCCTATTGTGCGAATCTTCGTACAAGGGGCCACTAGTACATATATACAAATACATTTATTTTGAAAAGGGTAATAAAATACTTAGGCTGGAGCTTAGGTTTTAAAAATTATGTCAGTGGCATCAGTTATGAGAATAATTATTATGATGATACTTTTCAGATTTTACCAAGGAGAGCAGATCATTTATAAGTTGACTCATAGGTTCTGTTCCTATTTCCCTTTTAACTTTGTACTTATGGCCTTCATTTCACTTCATTTTACATAACATCACAATTACCTTCACATATCATATATTACCGGGAGAGATTCCTCTTGGTGATCTCCAGTCCCTTATAATGGCTTTTGGAGCTGGAAGCACCTTAGACCTTATCAGGTTATACTCCTTTTCATTCCAAGGGGATAAGATCTATCAGAGGTAAGTTTCTATCCAAAGTCATACCACTAGGGAGTGTCAGAGCTGGAAATAGATAGAGGTCTAAACTCTAAATCTCTACAACAATATGCTATTGCTTTATGAAACTCGGGTCTATAACTGGGTGTATCATTAGAACACAGATCGTCTAGAATTCTCTCATCATTAAGGAGAAGAGAAGCCACTTAGTTTAGAGTTACACTACTGGGAAATTCAATCATCCAGAACATACCTGTCAAGCCGACAACTGACACAAATTCCCTGAATTTAAATTCCATTGACAATATTTTTACTCCCTCACTCAGTGACTTAAAAAAACTTCTTTTAATAAATAATTTTAATGAGATTGTTTCTATTTCTACATTGATTTTAGAATGGGAGAAATGGGGAGAGAGAGAAAAACATTGATGTGATGTGAGAGAGGCACCTTGATCCATTGCGTCCTGTTCACCTCCTGACTGGGGATCGAACTCACACCTAGGTGTGTGCCCTGACTGGGAAGCAAACTTGTGACCTTTTGGTGCATGGGACAGAGATTGTTTCTTTGGTTTCCTCAAGGCAATAGCAGGTAGAAGCAGGTAAGAGAATGGAATATATATTCTTTAATGGATATCAAAGGAATAGGTGACCCAACCAAAGTCACTGGGCAAGTATTATGGGCTCGTGCATTCAAGGCAAGGTCAACAGCTCTACGCACTTTACCATCCCAATGACCCCCAGTGCAGACAAGTCAATCCGTATGTTTCTGAGAAAAAGTCAAGGAAGTATATGATGCAGTTGAAAATGATTCCCAAGATATGATAAACTTTGTTATCTAGAAAGTAGATATAAACAGAACATTCATCCCCAGATGATTTTGGATAATTGAAGTTTTATTCTTGGAAATTGGTATTATTTCTCAATTTCATGCACTTGCATTTAAACCTTGCCTTTAAAAAATGTAGTGACCCTACACTAGACATGAAATTAATTTTAAAGCAAAGAATTGCTTTGTGTTACCTTTTGGCTTAAAATCTTCACTTGGCCCCAGAATAATTTATTTTTCATATTTCAATTGGAAACTCACTTAAATTGTGTCAGTTAAACTGAGTTAGAATGGAGAAAGTATGTCATGGTCTGCAGTATCAACATGAAGATGCTGCTTTTTAAAAAAAATAAGAAGATGATCAAATATCTGCTTGTGTCCCTATTACCTATCATGCTCCTGCTTGAATGAGGTAGATACTGATAATAAACTACATTTTAGAGATGGGTGCTACATTTTATTCTAAGAATTGATGTCAGTTTGAAATATATGTTACTTTAAAAGATAAATTAGTGGGTGACTGCTTTATAATAAGTAATAAAAGAAATTGCACCTTTGAGTTAATGTCCTCAGTGTCACTCAGACTCCCTAACAAAATGATCCCTGTGCAGAGGGAAGGGAGGTCACCGGGAAGATGGCGGCATAGGTAAACACCGGAGTTTGCTGCCTCGAACAACCACTTCAAAAATACAACTAAAAGTCGGAGCGGACATCAACCAGAACCACGGGAAGGCTGGCTGAGGAGAGTCTCTTCAACTAGAAGCAAAAACAACAGCATTCCGACGCTCAGCGGAGGCGCAGTGTGGAAAATTTAAAGGTACGGCGGTGCGGTGGTGAGGGTGCGCGCGCAAAGCGGGCTGGAGGCTGAGGGCGCGATTGTCGTTTTCAATCAGGAGCGAGTCTCAGACTCTGGGCTACAGATCCGGGCGAGTCTCTAGGGACCCAGACTCAAACGGGAGAAGCGGGACTGTCTGGCTACGGCCCCTCCGAGGTTTGCAGTGGTTGTTGGGACAGAGAGGCAGAGCCCCTGGGGACGGACTGAGAGCGGCCATAGCTGCTCCCTCCCCCCGCCCTGTTGAGCCCGCCCCGCCCAAGCCCTGCGCACAACCATTTGCCTACCGCCTCAGGCAAAGGCTGGAATAACGCCTCCCCAGAAGACAGATGTTTTCCACAGCTGATTCCTACAGCCAGTCGGCCTGGTGGTCAAATCCCTCTAGTGTTAACTACAACAATTAAGGCTTGGCTAGAACAAGACTGCGCACAGAGACCACAAGGGGGGGCACCAAGAAAGCATATAAGATGCGGAGACAAAAAAACATGACAGAAATGGAGGATATGGAGCTAAGAATCGCAATTTTGAGGGCTTGCCATAAATTTGTGCAGAGCCTCACGAAAACTAATGAGACCCTCGATGCTACGATAAAGAAATTAGAAAGTAAGCATACACGGACTGAAATAAAGAATATTATACCCAATAGCAGACCAGAGGAGCACAAGAATCAAACCAAAGATTCGACAAAAAACACCCAATTGGAAAAGCAAAATGAAAAAAGAATCCGAAAGTGTGAAGATAGTGTAAGGAGCCTCTGGGACAGCTTTAAGCGGTCTAATATCAGAATTATTGGAGTGCCAGAAGATGAGAGACAGCAAGATATTGAAAACCTATTTCAAGAAATAATGGCAGAAAACTCCCCCCACCTGGAGAAAGAAATGGACTTACAGGTCCAAGAAGCACAGAGAACCCCAAACAAAAGGAATCCAAAGAGGACCACACCAAGACACATCATCATTAAAATGCCAAGAGCAAAAGACAAAGAGAAAATCTTAAAAGCAGCAAGAGAAAGAGGCTCAATTACCTACAAGGGAATACCCATACGACTGTCAGCTGATTTCTCAACAGAAACTTTGCAGGCCAGAAGGGAATGGCAAGAAATTTTCAAAGTGCTGAATACCAAGAACCTACAACCAAGATTACTTTATCCAGCAAAGCTATCATTCAGAATTGAAGGTCAGATAAAGAGCTTCACAGATAAGGAAAAACTAAAGGAGTTCATCACCGCCAAACCAGTATTATATGAAATGCTGAAAGGTATCCTTTAAGAAGAGGAAGAAGAAGAAAAAGGTAAAGATACAAATTAGGAACAACAAATATGCATCTATCAACAAATGAATCTAAGAATCAAGTGAATAAATAACCTGATGTACAGAATGAACTGGTGATTATAATGAATCAGGGACATAGAAAGGGAATGGACTGACTATTCTTAGGGGGAAAGGGGTGTGGGAGATGCGGGAAGTGACTGGACAAAAATCATGCAACTATGGATGAACTCAGCGGGTGGGGAGTGAGGGTGGAGGGTGGGGTGGGAGCTGGAAGGAGGGGAGTTATGGGGGGAAAAAAGAGGAACAAATGTAATAATCTGAACAATAAAGATTTAAAAAAAAATGATCCCTGTGCAGTTATCATAGACTGATCTTGAGTTTCTCTGACTCTGAAAAATAAGGGGAAAGACCAACATATTTTGCTTAATAGAAAGGAGAAAGTGAAATCTCTTAGGACTACCTGGGAATCAGGAAAAGCCCCAAGCATCCACTGGGTACCCAGGGATTTATCATCTAGAAATCTCTGCAGGTGATGGACTACTGAATCAATGGTCTGTTCATTGTCATAGGCAACTGTGGAACATCAGTTACTGGACCAACTACTGACCTGTCTCACAAATAAAGAGATTCTTGGACTATATCTAGAAGATCAAAATGTATTTCTAGCACCTCATGATGTGCCTGAAGTAAGACAGCTTCAGTTTTGTTTTTTTTTTACCTCCAGTGATGTTGAAGGCTTAACTTGCTCTTGGATCCACTTGTTCATCTTTCTGGCTGTCCAGGGTATCTGTAGAGCCTTCCTCCAACACCATATTTCAAATAAGAAAATCATGTCTAAACACTATGACAACTTTTCTTTTGAAAAAAGAAAATATTAGCATCAGTTTTCTATATGGAAATGTAATTTTTAGTACAGCCTTTATTCTCATGAAACATAAGTTGACTAAGATCAGGAAAGACAGGACTCGTAAATGTAAAGTACAATAAAAAGAAATGGCTGGTGTCTTGATTGATACCCTCAATCTAAAAGGCATCACAGTTTGCATATTTGAAATATACTACTGCATTACAACCAAAAATTATTTTATTGGCCTAGTTATCCTCCATTTTTAATAAACAGAGCCCTGCAGTGCAGCAATATGCATTAATTATTTACTTAAGCATCAAATCCCTGAAAATCTAACTTTCTAACCAAACTGATGTAATGCAATTTTGAAGAATAGTTAGAAAACAAAGGAAATTTAGTGGGAAAGTGGTTATGTCTTTAAATATTTTAAGAAATACAAAAAGGAGAATAAATTATTTTGTGTGGATGGAGTAGATAAATCTATGATGGAAGGATAGAAGTTGCAAGGAGGTGTATTTCAGTGTATAGGGAGACTTTTTCTTAAAAATTGAAATAAGATAGAACTTCCTGAGCAGAAATGGGCTCCTCTGAAACCAGTATGTTTTTTGCAGTCAAGGTATCCTGACAGAGAAGACCAAACTCTATGCCACGAGTGTTAAACTGGGTTTCCAACTTCCCTTTTTAAAATTCTCACCCAAGGATATTTATTTATTTTAGAGACTGAGGGAGAGGGAGAACAAGAGAGAGAAACAGAGAAGTAGGAGAGAGACATCGATCATTTGTCACCTGTATGTGCCCTGACCAGAAATTGAAACCACAACCCAGGTATGTGTCCTGACTGGGATTTGAACCTGCAAACTTTTGGTGTACAGGAGGATGCTCCAGCCAACTGAGCCACCTAAGCAAATCTTTTCAGCTTTGTGGGCCTTACTGTCTCTGTCACCACTGCTTCACTGTAGTTGTAGAGTGAAAGCAAGCCTCCATAATATATGATTAAATGTACATGGCTGTGTGCCAATAAGACTCTATTTACAAAAAGAAGTACTGGGCCAGATTTGGTCTGGGAATTGTAGCTTGTCAGCCGTGTTACATCTTATTTCTGAATTAGGTGGGAGCAGGACCTAGACATCAACCAACTCCCTTTCATACTTAAATTTCAGTGATATTAGATTCTTTGCTCGTGGCATAGGTACCATTTGCTAGAAGATCCTTTCAGGTTCAGCTATCCACACCCACATGTTATTCAGTTGTGCAGCTAGGCAATTACAATGGAGAAAGTCCCATTAGATGAGGTTTAAGCTTCATTTGACTCCAAAGAATGGGGAATGTGATGAACATTTTTCAAAAAGGAAACCTGAGTACGAATTGTATGGCCCCAACATGAAACGGTTAATATATTCAGTAGCTGGACACAGGAATGGCATGCCCATGGACCATGTTGACAGGACAAAACGCTGAAACCGTTGGCAGAAAGCTAAAGTCAATAGCGAAGGCAAGTGAACACGGCCTGCAGAGCCCAGCAGGGAGGCTGCCGACGGGTGGCCCTTTGTCAGAGGCAGGAGATCCTCGGCCCAGAAGCTCGGAAGCAGCTGTGCCTTCAGGTAGAGAATTTCTATTATTCCCATTGCTTCCAAATAAAGCAGGTTTTTTAAAAAAATTAAGTCTAGTTTTTACGTTATGAAGAAGCCACTAATTTGTTTTATTTGCCTGCCTATTTAGAAAGTATTGAAGAAACTGGTGTTCTTATATGTGGACATATTTAAGTGTTAGCTATTTTAAACTCTAAGAATATTGACTGATTTAAAAATTAACAAATGCGCTTCAATATTTTGAGAGCTTTACTTGGGGAATCTGGAACGATATTATTGCCATTATGTACAATAATTTTCTTGTGCTCAACTCAAGAGGGTTCACAACTGTTTAGTTCCCTTCAACCAGCTTCCTTTCCATAATTATGAACAACACCGGTGACAAATGAGCAATGAACTCAAGTATTCCTCTGGATGTCTCAATTTGCATCTTGTGTCGAGTCTGGGGCACTAAATGTGTAGGAAACCCATGTTCTCTATATGGTAATTGTGTGCTGAGATTCACCATCCACACATAGAAAGGAAACTCTCTGTCACCTTAGATTAAGGCTCATGTTCAGTAGCCCTCACCCAGCAGAGTCACACATGTGCTGCTTTCTCTTTTAGGATGGTTCCCTTCAGGCAAGCAGCTTATTTCATTTGCTTGTTTGCTACAGTCTCCTGTGGTGAGTGGATTATCTACAGTTATGAGTGTGGGAGGGAAGTTAGGAAGGACAGAGCACCACTGGAAAAAGCTACTGAACATAGAGCTTTCGGGAAGGAGCCAGGCCCTAATAAGTCAGGACTCGTCCTTTGAATGCTAGTATTTCCCAGGCACCTCAGGGCAAGGAGCCCAGGAGTGGGAGTGCCTCTGGGTATGTGTTGGCAGAAACTTCTGTTTGGAAAGGACTCCCTGCAAAGCAGCTCGAAAACAATCGGCCTCCTATCAACATTAGTTAAAAATCAACTCTGTCTGAATGTTCCAGAGTGCCAGGCATTTTAAAGTGCCTGCGTCCAATCTGAGTATCCTAACAGGTACACAGTACATACTTTGATTCTTATAGGCAACCTGCAAACCATTTCAAAATTGAAAGTTCCTATTTTAAATTCAGTTCAATAAGCCATCCATTTGAGTAGCTCTAGTTTCAACAAATCAGTGGTTTTGACCTTATTTCTCTCTCTCTCCATGAAATTTTCAGGGAATTAGGATGAGTATGGACACTGTTTCCCATGAACCCTGGTAGAGCGGAGTTTTGTCTGTGCCGCCCTTAGGGGTGGATTGGGAGTCTGTGTTGACTTAGGATGACGGCACCACAGTGCTGTTTCCTTATTTCTCAGATGTGTGGCTGAGACAAACACCTCTTGGGTAAAGGTTGTTTCTAAAGAGAGATCATTTCTTCAGGAAGAAGCTTTTTTTTCTAAACCACAACTCCCCTCCATCCGTCCCCTCACTCTTCATTGTTCTTCTGAGCCATAATCATCACCACGTACAAGTCCACTGATGCTGAGGATTAGAAGCCAGAGATGCCCTGGACCATGGCCACTACAACTTTCTTTTTTTGGAAAAAAAATTATATATGTTCATGCTAGGAAAATTGGAGGTGCAAGTAAGCAGAAAATGAGAGACTATTGTCTATAATCTCATCATTCAGAAATGGCTACTTTGAAAGGTCTTTTGTTTAATCTTTCATTTATTTGTCTACACATGTCTACTTACACATTTAACAAAGATGTTATTAATCATAGATATTTTTATTACTCACGTTTCCTATTTATAGCTATCTTCTCGTGTGAATTTGTATGTCATATTATTTGAAGCTTAGTATTCCCCCCATTCATGTTATTTTTGTATGCAGGTTTCTGCACACATATGCAGTTATTTGGGTAGAATAACCTTTTAGAAATAAGGTAGAAAGGTGTGGGTATTTTGGAAGGTTTCATGCTCTACATTGTGAAATTCACTTCCAGAAAGGCTATTCCTACGCTGACTTTCTCCCCAGCACATGGGAGGGATCATTTCCCCACTTAGGCTGACTGGAATATTCATCAGTTGTTCCTCTCCTGGCACCTCCTCACCTCTCTGGAGCAGTCGCCTAACTCATCTCTGGGAGACTGCTGCCTCCCAGTTTGGGTCCATGCGGTTGTGGCTGCGACCCAGGCAGGCCCGACCCAGTGAGTGCACACAGCCTGCTGCCTGAAGTGACCTGCTCAGAGCCACCGCCTGGCAACAACACTATTGTTTGCACTTCTAGAGATAATACTGATTTTTTTTTTTTTTTTTTGCTTGCTTCATACTGGACTTGAGCTTGGGAGCACAGAGAGGCCTGGGCTCTGACACGGTCTTGCCATTATGTGAAGCAAAGGCGACACCAAAACAGAGCAATCGTCTGCAGACAAATGGTGTTACAATAGGGTCAGCTGAGCCCCACGCCCAGGTCTGCCTGAATCCAGATTCCCCATGGACTCTGGGGTCTGAGCCCGTACATTTCATTTTTATCAGTTACGTTGAACTTTGAACTAGGCTTTTTGTTTGTTTTTTTATCATTTGCAACTAAAGTCAGTACCTCAACACAGGGTACTTAGATAATTTAAAATGTTTGCTACTCTGGTGAGTAAAATGGCATCTAGTTGGTTTAACTTGCCTGTATTTATGATTCTTAACAATTTTTCATATACTTAATCAGTCGCTTGTTTTACTTTTGCAAATTACCTTTTCATATCCTTCACCCAATTTATAAAAATCAGAGTCCTTTTCTTCTCCTTATTGATTATGTAATTTTTTAAAAAAACAAAACCATATAACCCAAAGTCTACGGACACAGGGCCCAGTGTGATATAACATAACTTTATGTTATGAGATAACTTGTGTAACATTGTTTTACAGATGCTCTAAAATACAATACAAAAAGCCTCTCATCATGTTGTCATCATCATCACCAACCTATGAGGATAAACAAGAACACTCACTAGAACTTTCTTTCTGCTTCTCTCCAAAGTTAGTGTATTTTTAGCTGCCCTTACCAGCGGCCGAGTCACCTGGCAGTTGACAAAGGCTCAGGCCCAGAATGGGGGCTCTCAGCTAACACCAGTCATTGTGTGCACCCTTTCTGTGTATTGAGATGGGGAAGGTGGTAGCTTAGTAATTATGAATCAGCCAAAAGCACCAGTCGCCTAAGAAGCAGGCCACTCCTGCATACTTGGCACTTGTATTCCCAGAAGCTCCCGCCTAAAGAGATCTCTGCTCTTCCTAAATATAAACCTTACCCAAAGGCAAGTCATCTTAGCCACACCTCTGAGGAGAGAAGCAATTTTGTTAGGTTGGGTGTCATAATAGAGCCCAGGGCTAGAATCCTCAGAGGGGTTGGACAGTGCAGAGGAAATTTAAACTTGAGTGTTAATGAAATACATGTGTCTAAGCTGTCCATTCCCTGAAAGACAATACAAAAATAGACATGATTAAAATTGAAGCGTGACTGCTGCCCTAAGCCATGGACAAGGTTGTTACGTGAATATCCTGTGGTTAACGGACAGTTGACCAGCCAGAGGGAACGCACTACTGGAGTTGGAAAAGCTTATTAAGCAGACTTTGTAGTGGGTCTTTCCAGGAAAACCCAAGAGTATAAGAGTAAAGATAACAATAATCATATGTGGGATGCAGGGTACTTTAGAACTATGAACAATTCCAAACAGCAAACACCTCCAAATATATTTTCAGCTTGGCATATACATGCATTTGCTTAAATTATCTAAAAACAGAGCTTGCAGAAACTTAGCCAACACTGCCTTGCACTCATGCCTAAAGTAATAACTGTCCAATAACTGTTAATTTGCTCGATTAAACTGAGATGAGGAAGAACATTTAATATTGGACAATAAAAGGGAACAAGATGGGAAGTTCGAAAGGCCAGACACTCATTAGCCCTGTGGATCATGGATAAGTCAGTACTGCCCTGAAACCCAGTTACTTAACAGCTTTCTTAAAAAAAGAAAAAGTCAGATGCATCTGATCAAGCCTGTCTCCAGCTTCCCTTACAGAACTCTTGTGAGAATCTAGGGGGATGTTTGTTAAGAAAGTGTTTTGAGCCCTAGCTGGCTTGGCTCAGTGGATAGAGCGTCGGCCTGCGGACTGAAGGGTCCCAGGTTCGATTTTGGCCAAGGGCACGTGCCTCGGTTGTGGGCTCAATCCCCAGTGGGGGTGTGCAGGAGGCAGCCGATCAATGATTCTCTCTCATCGTTGATGTTTCTATCTCTCTCTCCTTCTCCCTTCCTCTCTGAAACCAATAAAGAAATATATATTAAAAAAAAAGAGAAAGTCTTTTGAAAAGAGACCATACATCATTATTTTTAAGACATGGTATTTTCATAGCATGTCAGGCAACAGGGAGAAGCCAAGCTAGGAGTGAGTTTTCTTGGCAATAATTTATGTGCAAATTATTATATGATTTAAAAAAATGCACCCCAGTGTTTTTTCATATAGAAGTACCCATAAAATGCCTTTTAATCATAATTTGTTCAAATAGTGGCCTTAATATGTTTTATTCTGCCCCTATACTTAAAGTCATGTTGCACAGATCTTTGGGTATTCCATTGAGGAATTAAGAAGGATCATGCCCTAACCAGTTTGGCTCAGTGGATAGAGCGTCAGCCTGCAGACTGAAAGGTCCCAGGTTCGATTCCAGTCAAGAGCATGTTCCTTGGTTGTGGGCACATCCCCAGGAGGAGGTGTGCAGGAAGCAGCTGATCGATCTTTATCTCTCATCGATGTTTCTAACTCTCTATCCGTCTCTCTTCCTCTCTGTAAAAAATCAATAAAATATATTTTAAAAAATAAAAAAGAAGGATCAGAACACAGATACATTTCTATTAAAAGCATTATTTGCATTTGTTCCAAATTAACATGTTTTTTCAATGATTATATCACAGGATGCCTACCTCAACTATATGAGAATGTCTTCTTCAGAGGCGGGGATGTGACCGCCATGTACACTCCGAGCACCCATCACTGCCAGGTCATGTGCACCTTTCACCCCAGGTGTTTGTCATTCAGTTTTCTCCCTGCAAGTATAACTAATGGCACAGATAAAAGGTAAAAGGTGATATTTCCTTATTGGGGAAGCCAGTCATTTTTCAAAATGGAAGCAGTTGTGTGCAAAGTGGTGCAGCATCTCACAGGGGTATGCTTCTCAAATGGGGTTCAAGGAATCACCTAGAGTGGATCTTACAAAAGGAATTTCTTAGGCTGAATCCCAGACCTACTGAACGAAAGTTGCAGTGGCCTGGAAATCTTCATTTTAAACAAGTGCTGCATTCACTTAAAGTAGTAGAAGCTAGTTGTTTTCTATCAAAGGTTTATAAGGAAAATGCTTGTGAATCACTGGGTGAATCGATTGTTTCAATAAAGGATTTAATAACAGGTGTATATTTCATGTGCACAAGGAGTCATGGTCACAACTGTCGATAACACAGTCTTAAGTAAATAGAATGGAAAGCAAGCTTTTTGTTGAGAATATCTATACTAATAAAAGCCTAGGTGGTCCTCGAGTCCTGGCACGTGATTTCATCACAAGATGGCTGCCACAAGATGGCTACCACAAAGATGGCTGCCACAAAGATGACCACGTGCTCAGTGTAGTCTATTTTCACATTTATTGTATTTCCTCCTTATGAAGTTATATATTGGTTACTTCATAGGTGAAATTCAAAATATCCTAAAAAAGGCAAATATTACTCTGGTAACAAATGGAGAATGCCAGAAAAGATATAGAGATTATGAAATAACCAAACAGATGATCTGTGTTGGCCATAAAGAAGGGGGAAAAGATGTTTGTAAGGTAATGTCTTCTGTCATAATAATCATGCATACTTGAGAAAATCCATTTCAAAATATATTTTCTAATAGAATATGTCATTACATTTTTTAAAAATCAGAGTTAAATGATCTTATAATTTCATACAAAACCTCTAAAATTTTATACATATATAAAAACCATGGGTGGTGTTCATCATGACCACAACCACCGCGACCAAGCAAAAGGAAGTCAGTCCTGCAGGGGTTGTCTTGGCAACAGCTTTGCCCTCCCCCAAGCTGTTTCCTGGAGCTGTTTCCTGTAAGGGCAGGGTTTGAGGCAGGAACCCACCCTGGGAGCATGGAGGCATCTCTTTCTAAAGTGTGCTGCGCCAGCATGGGCTGAACCTGAGTGGGGGCAGCTGAAAGGCTTAGAAAAGACAGACAAGAGAATGAAAGCCGGGTCTCGGTAGGAGGCTGCTTCTCTGAGAGACGGTGCCCACGCCCACAGCCATGCCTTATTTTATAGCAGATGCTACGAGGCAAAGTAAGGGCATGACCAAGATGTTTACAACATTCTCCTAGATTTCAATCTTACTCAACTACACGCACCTGAATTCTATCAAGCCTACATCACTCAGGCACGTGGGGCCACGTGTTCGGACCATAGCTTCAAACTTACAACTACAGCTGTTGGTTATAATTGTGCTGGGAGGGCCCTGGCCTCCAAGCTAGGACTTGCACGTGGCAATGAGACAACTCTGCCCTCTCATAAGTCCAAGGCTTGAACCTGTCCAAAACGCTGTAGCGGCTCCCCACAATAAAGTTTTATTTTTTTAAAATATATTTTATTGATTTTTTACAGAGAGGAAGGGAGAGGGATAGAGAGTTGGAAACATCGATGAGAGAGAAACCTCTATCAGCTGCTTCCTGCATACCTCCTACTGGGAATGTGCCCGCAACCAAGGTACATGCCCTTGACCGGAATCGAACCTGGGACCCTGCAGTCCGCAGGCCGACGCTCTATCCACTGAGCCAAACCGGTCAGGGCCCCACAATAAAGTTTTAATTCTGTTTCTTTGTTACTGATGTTGTGGCCCCACCCCATAACAAAGAAACAATTTCTGGAGGATGAGGCCCAGGAATCAGGATTTTAAAAAGATTCCCAGGTGATTCTAATGTACAGCCAAGGTTGAGAACCACTGCTATAGATAATATTAAAAATATATCTAAATGTGAAATTCTTTGTCCAAAAAATGAGCACATTCAAAAACTAAATGAAGAAATTTTGGATATACTCAGTGGAGATTTTCACACATATTTGAGCGATGATTCCATTGATTCCACAGATGATGCTGAAGAGGAAAACTTTCCCATCAAATTTCTTAATAGTATTACTCCTTCGGGAATGCCGTGTCACAAATTAAAATTGAAAGTGGGTGCAATCATCATGCTATTGAGAAATCTCAATAGTAAATGGGGTCTTTGTAATGGTACCAGATTTATTATCAAAAGATTACGACCTAACATTATCAAAGCTGAAGTATTAACAGGATCTGCAGAGGGAGAGGCTGTTCTGACTCCAAGAATTAATTTGTCCCCATCTGACACTGGCCTCCCATTTAAATTGATTCAATGACAGTTTCCCGTGATGCCAGCATTTGTGATGACTATTAATAAATCACAAGGACAAACTCTAGACAAAGTGGGCATATTACTACCTGAACCTGTTTTCGCACATGGTCAGTTATATGTTGCTTTCTCTCTGGTTTGAAGAACATGTGATGTTACAGTTAAAGTTCTAAGTACTTCATCACAAGGGAAATTAGTCAAGCACTCTGCAAGTGTTTTCACTCTTAATGTGGTGTCCAGGGAGATATTAGAATAAGTTTAATCACTTTATCAGTCATTGTTTGCATTACTGTTGTTTTTATATCATGTTTTTGTTGTTTTCATATCATGTTTTTGTCATTTTTATATCATGCTTCTGTTGTTATATCCTTTTGTTACTGTTTATTTATTAATAAATTTATATATTATTTTCATATACATTTTACTAATTTCCTTTCATCTCTCACACTTCTATTATAGAGAAAGGACAAATAGCAATATTAAAATAACTCTGCTAATTAATTCCCTTTTTAAAAAAATATATTTTATTGATTTTTTTACAGAGAGGAAGGGAGAGGGATTGAGAGTTAGAAATGTCCATGAGAGAGAAACATCGATCAGCTGCCGCCTGCACACTCCTTACTGGGGATGTGCCACAACCAAGGTACATGCCCTTGACCGGAATTAAACCTGGGACCCTTGAGTCCGCAGGCCGATGCTCTATCCACTGAGCCAAACTGGTTAGGGCAATTAATTCCCTTTTAATGTGCATGAATTTCATGCACCGGGCTACTAGTATATATATAATTTATATAACATTTGTCACAATCTGTGCAGGGACATGCTATATTTAAAGGAGGACAACTGTACTTACAATAAATATACTAAAATGTAAGAATATTAAGCTTATTTTTTAAAATGTTTTTATTGCTTTCATGTTGGGGTCCAGCCCCAGCGGGTCCAGGGGTTCCCAAAGGTGTGGACGGAGTCGGCGAAGAAAGAATGACACGGAGGCAGCGTTCAGTTGAACAGCATAGTTGGGTTCTCTAGCCAGGTTCTATCCAGGATCTTCAGCCAGGTTCTGTGTTTTATTGTCTTGTTACATTCTTATTTATACCAGTTGATTTTAATCCTGTCAATTTCTATTCCAAAGGTTAGGGTGTTTCTTATCTCCATTCCAGGGAGTAAAGATTATGTAGTTTAAGGGTGATTGTTCGTAGTTAAAGTGATTAACTACCCGCCTGGCAATTAGTTAAGGGGTTTTATTCCCTCCCTAACTTCAGGGAAAAATCCCTACCTGGGGAAACAAACTTTCTCTGAGAGGTGACCTTGGTTAAAACACATAGCGCCAAGAAGGTGAGCAAACATATTAAGAACAGTATGCCATATATGCCAGGCCCCTTGAAACATATGCTGTGCAGATGTTTCTTCCCTGCAGAAACTGTGTCAAGCAGCAAGGATGGACCGGCTTCCGGCACTTTCAGAAAGAGGAAGGGAGAGGAAGAGAAGAATAGAAACATCAATGATGAGAGAGAATCATTGATTGTCTGAATATTAGGCATATTTGACAGTGAAATGAAAATGTCAACATTTCTTTGTCGGACAATATATTATTGAATTACATAATTTTCACCATGTTCAAGAGCTAATGAGCCATATTACATGCCTATAGATCTATAAGAAATCAGACTTGTGTGTTGTGTGTGGTATGACTACAGAATGTTAAAGACACGTCTGTCATAACCTTCTCTCATTTTCTTTTTCTGCCCACTGTGACACAGGGAGATTCAGGTGGCCCTTTAGTTTGTAAACACCATGGAATATGGCATTTGGTGGGCATCACCAGTTGGGGTGGAGGCTGTGGCCTCAGGGAACAACCAGGTGTCTACACCAAAGTTGCTGAGTACGTGGACTGGATTTTAGAAAAAACACGGGGAAGCGATGGACAGTCTCTGATGAAGTCACCAGCGTGAGGAAGCTCCTCAGAGGTGGGGAGGAGCCCAGTCTGAAGTGTAAGTTTTCCAACGTGGGTTTCATTCAAACACTGAGCCTTGGGGCTCTGATCTGCAGAACCGTGAGAGTGGTATCTACCTCGCGTCCCTGCCACGGGGATAAAAAGTGACACAGCAAACAATGGGGCTAAGGCTGATGGCTCCCAGAGGCATGCTTCCAGTATTTGCTAATCCCACTAATAATGGAGATAACACTGAATGTCTCCAGGATTGTTTGGTGTGAAATAAAATGGCGAAAGAGTGTGATTAAAGAGTGTTTTTTCTCCGATTGTGAAACAGAACCAAAGAAAACAGTTCAGATTCTAGCACAGTGCCTGGTGCCATTCTAACCTCCCTGTTTGTCTGGAACTCAGTATATCTCAGAGATAACAATTCTCTGTGCATCACCCACGGGGTCATTAACCCTACCACTGCCCGCCTTACTGGGGGTGAAGCACCAGTAAGCTCGGGTTTTTTTGGACAAGTGCAAGGGAAGAAACCTGTGTAACATCTGTTTTTCTAAGAAAGAGGTGAGACATTTCATCTTGGGAGAATGGTGATGCATCTTTTCATTTTGACCTCTTGCTTTGGTGACCCTGGAGTGGCCACAGGCTCCAGGCTGGCCATGCTGGGACGACCTGTGGGGCTGAAGGTGTCTGGTTGCAGCTCCTGCCCTGGGCTTATCGCAGCCTTCATGGAGGGCAAGGAATCTGCTTGGCTGTGGGTTCAGGGGATATCAGGATTCATGATAGCAATTTGGAAGTATTATTAGGTATAAAAACTCTCATAGCGCTCATGGTAGTAGCACGTAGCCCTGGAATGTAACACGCCCAGCTAGCGTGGCTCAGTGGTTGAGTGTCCACCTATGAACCATGAAGTCATGGTTTGATTCCTGGTCAGGGCACATAACCGGGTTGGAGACTCAATCTCCAGTGTGAGGCATGCAAGAGGCAGCCAATCAATGATTCTCTCTCATCATTGATGTTTCTATCTCACTCTCACTCTCTCTTCCTCTCTGAAATCAATTATATATATTTAATCTATGTATATATTTCATCTACTATACCTATTAGATGAAATATATACAATCAAATATATATATTTAATCTATTGAACACAAATTTCCAAGTTGCCCATGATAACCACACTGATACTGGGTGTGCTACATTAAGCTGAAGTACGTTCACACAGAAGTGACTACAGAAGTCACTATTTATAAAATATTGTGTAGGTTAAGTAGAAAAATAGAAAAGTTGCTAAGAGAGATCGAGTTTTTCCTTCCACACGCAGAGACTCTCAGTGGTAGGAAGGGCTAAAGTTGGGGGGGGGAGGGGGGCTGAAAACCCCCCACAAGGTCTGGGTTCTTCACAAACCACACAATAAGCCACTGAAGGGTTAAATTTCCTCTGGAGGGAAAAATATCCAGATTTCGTCAAATCTGGCTGGGTTCCAGGAAATGAGTACAAATAAACACAACCTCATCTTTTACTTGGGCATGTAATCAAGATATTGGTCTTTGTTGGATGCTGCTTTATGTTGAAACAGGAGAAAATGGTTGGCAATAAAAGTCTTTTATCTGTGGCCCTTTGGTATTGATAATCTTATGGGGCCTTTGGACAGTGCTGGCAGGGTCACTGCTGGGCTTTTGTAGGTCAGGGCAGGACACTGTTTGGGCAGAATTGAGAGGAGAGTTTTGAAATGTGACCTCCCCTGGGGTATGAAGGATGGGTTTAACGTTGCCAGTGGAAGCCAGTAGTACTGGATCGATCTCTTTATTACTAACAACATCTTCGTGTACAGGGGTGAACAGAGGAGTCCTTCCCACAGTCAGAGCCTTTGGGACTGAGAAGTGGGTAAGAAGCTAAGAAGGTGAGAGACTGCCATGGCTTCAACTCTCATGAGGGAGACTGAGTACAGAGAAGGAATAGGCCACGGGAAGTGATGCAGTCTTTTGGCAGCAAAGGTTCACATGGCAAAAGACTGCATCACTTTTGGCAGCCCGGTGCACAAAATTTGTGCACATTAAAAGGGAATTAATTAGCAGAAATATTTTAATATTGCTATTTGCCCTTTATAATAGAAGTGTGAAAGATGAAAGGAAATTAGTAAAATGTATATGAAAATAATATATAAATTTATTAATAAACAGTAACAAAAGGATATAACAACAGAAGCATGATATAAAAATGACAAAAACATGATATGAAAACAACAAAAACATGATATAAAAACAACAGTAATGCAAACAATGACTGATAAAGTGATTAAACTTATTCTAATATCTCCCTGGACACCACATTAAGAGTGAAAACACTTGCAGAGTGCTTGACTAATTTCCCTTGTGATGAAGTACTTAGAACTTTAACTGTAACATCACATGTTCTTCAAACCAGAGAGAAAGCAACATATAACTGACCATGTGCGAAAACAGGTTCAGGTAGTAATATGCCCACTTTGTCTAGAGTTTGTCCTTGTGATTTATTAATAGTCATCACAAATGCTGGCACCACAGGAAACTGTCATTGAATCAATTTAAATGGGAGGCCAGTGTCAGATGGGGACAAATTAATTCTTGGAGTCAGAACAGCCTCTCCCTCTGCAGATCCTGTTAATACTTCAGCTTTGATAATGTTAGGTCGTAATCTTTTGATAATAAATCTGGTACCATTACAAAGACCCCATTTACTATTGAGATTTCTCAATAGCATGATGATTGCACCCACTTTCAATTTTAATTTGTGACACGGCATTCCCGAAGGAGTATTACTATTAAGAAATTTGATGGGAAAGTTTTCCTCTTCAGCATCATCTGTGGAATCAATGGAATCATCGCTCAAATATGTGTGAAAATCTCCACTGAATATATCCAAAATTTCTTCATTTATTTGAATGTGCTCATTTTTTGGACAAAGAATTTCACGTTTAGATATATTTTTAATATTATCAATAGATATAGTATTTCCAAATGTAGCTTCAATAATAGTTTCATTACAAATCATTTCACAGGGGATTTTAGTAATATCCATTCGTAAATTAAAACTGCTATCAAGTCTGCCATCTCCAAGTTTTACTGACAATTCACTATAAGCAGAATCCTCTGATCTCATATTTGTTGTAAGACACAACTTTCTGAAACATCCCAAATACTACAGTACTTTAAACTCGTTTGTACTATGGCTGATTGCATAGCATGTGGTACAATACTGAGACATTGTCAAAAATCCCCTCCAAGAAGGAGAACTTTCCCACCAAATACAACATTCAAATTTCTCTTAGTAATCTGTCTAAACTTTATAAAGGCCAGAACCGGTTTGGCTCAGTGGATAGAGCGTCGGCCTTCGGACTGAAAGGTCCCAGGTTCGATTTTATATGGAGTCTAGAAATTGAAGTTTCATTTAGTGGAATGGGTAATTTATATTGGGAATGAAAGGTGCTTCCACGGAGAAGTAAATTTGCAGCAATTGCTGTAGACACTGTGGGTAAAATAGTACTATCACGACCTCTAATAAAATGTATTAAAACTTTATAAAGATATGCCTCCACGCTCCGAGGGCAGGTTCCTGCCTGAAACCTCGCCCTTACCGGAAACAGCTCAGGGAGGGCGTAGCCATTTCCAAGACGACCCCTGGAGGATTGACTTCCTTCCGGTTGTTTGAGCTTTGGATGTGGTGTTACACCCAGGGTTTTTATATAAATAGATTATTATATAGGATTGTTGATCTCTATCTCCTCACTAAACTGTGAACTACTTGGAAGGAGGTCCCCTTTCATATTGCATGTCAATGGGCATTGAGTACATGTCTAATGAATGAATACATATTTATTTCAAAACAGAAACTCGAAGAAATAAAAGTATTAGCTTGAGGGCATGGCAAGTCTAGAACCCGGACCAAGGTTGGCATTTGTATCCCAGGTGATGGCCCATGCCATGTGTCCTCAGACTGTGAGAAGGACAAATGGCAGGGCATTTGTCACCACCATTAGTCATTTTCCTTATCGACTGAGGCAGTGGTTCTCAACCAGAGACAGTGTTGGTCAACATGAATTGACTTACATATGTGCTGTGAAAATGTTATTTTTCTTTAATATGTTTTATATGATTCATATATATTTCCCTTTTTGACCATTAGAAATCTTTGTCTCCTCAAAACATCTAAAAGCGGGTTACCAAGTACACGAGAACAGAGCTATTTCTGGTTTCAGTCCACAAAGCAGCAGGTACAGCATCCCAGGTAAACAATGAAAACACTTTCTTCTGGTTGAGATCACTTTTTTCTGAGGAGACTGATGGGAGCTAAGGTTTTGTGTCTCTGATGTGTGATTTGCTGTCCAGTGATCTGCCACACTCCATTTTACCATGACACTGATTTCTTGGGAGAAGAACTGGATGTTATTGATGTAAAAGGACATAGAGCCTGCCAGACCCCGCCAGGGCCTGGGATTGACCGTGTCCCCGCCCCCAGGTGCGCTGGGGAGCTCTGGGCTCTGCAGCCACCACCCCACAGGGCCAGGGGCAGGTCCTGGGGCAGGGACTGGACTTTAGTTGCTCTGGGGCTACTGGGCAGGGAAGAGGGGGTCCCTAGGGCTTCTACCGCGCGGGTGGCGACGGAGACCCTGGGGTAGGAGGTGGTGAGCAGAGCATGGGGGCTCCCCAGGTGCAGGGGGAGTCAGGCACCAAGGCGGGGAGGAGGGGCAGGGTGGGGGCCGTGCTCAGCGCTGTGCCCGCCGGCCCGCAATGGCAGCGCCTTCCGATTTGCTGGAGGACACAACCGGGGAGGGGACCGCCAGGGACGCTGGGGACACAATCGAGGTCTTGAAGATTTTGGAAAAGAGAGACCCGAGGTCCTACACGGCGACCTTCATGGCCCAGACTTGGAAATGCTGTCCTCGCTGCTGGAACCTCAAGACCACGGGGAGCCGGGCTTTGGGGCTCCATCGCCCCTACTCGCAAGGATCCTGAGGAGGCAGCCCCAGGCGGGGCGGGGCGGAGATCCTGGGGTTCCTGTCTGCCGGGGTCCCCCAGGAACCTCTATTGTGCTCCCCACGCAGAGGAGCGTCTCCAGGCGCTAAGCCCCAAAGCCCTGGAGACCACCTTCCCGACGCCCAGATGGCTCGCGGGGCTGAGGCTGCAGGGGCAGCGGCGCCCTCTGTCCCTCTCTGTCCTGGTGCCCTGAGAACCCAGCGCCCAGGTGCGCAGCTGCCAGCGCCACCGCGGGCTGAGGGTGCGGATGGGGCCTCTGGTGGCGGAGTTACCCCCATGGGCCTCCAGGACGTGCTGGCGGTTGCTAAGCTAAACAAAAACCCTGCCTAGCTCCCTGCTAATTGGGCCTGGACTGCAGCTCCAGCAGCTCAGGACTGTGTCCACAATAGGTACCCAGGCTCCCCTCCTGGATACCTGCCTTAAAGAAACACTAATTTCTCCTTCACCCTTTGAGCTTCACCCAACTGGCCAGGCTCTGGGCTGAGATGGAGGAATTTGAACAGAGGGAGATAACACTGCTTCCAAAAGAGCTGGAACTTATCTAGTCTGACAAGACCAACTGTGCCGGGGCAGGGGGCGGCCAGCTCTCTGGCAGCAGGGAAGGCTGGTAAACAAACAAACAAACAAACCCCAAACACCTGTGTTCAGGTGAGGGGACTTGGAACAGCAGTGCCCACTCCTCCCCCTTCAGGGCCAGGTTCAAACTGTGCCACTAAAAATGACACAGCGGGCGCCTCACCCAAGAACTTGGAAATAAGATGGGGCCCTGACAGCTGAACTAGTAACATCCACATACAGTGTTTGTGCCTAACACCCATCCGAGTGGACCAAGAGGCTTAACAACTACAATGTTTCAGAACCCGAACTATAATCAGATCCATTCCATACAAACCCCAAGGCAGATATGAGAGGTAACAGCTTCTTATTAAGGGGAGTACATTTCGTTTTGCGAAATCTGAGGAATTCTATGTGAAAGATAGAGTGTGTGAGTGTGATGATCCACAGAAGTGTGGGGTCACTTCTGAGCGAGATTACAAAATAAGATATTGACAGGGCTTATCCATTAATGTTCAGGAGATACCTTTTCTGATTTGGGGCAGGGAAAGGAAATGGATAAATTAACTGACATTCATGAGTATATACTTTAGTCTTGTGGCTAGTTACCAAACAGGATTCTGAGCATTTGTTAATTTCCATTGGCAATGCTAAGTTTTGTATTTCCTTGTAGAGACCTAACCAATCTTCTACCTATGATATCTACATTCTGTCAGGATCCCTATTCTGAATCCAACTCCCACAACCAAGCATGTCCTGGGCACTTTTCTACTTCAAAGGTGTGCTCAGCACTGAGATGGAAGAGAAGGGATGATCTCTTCCCACAGCGAGGAAAAATCTGCTTCCTATCACACTAGGTGTCAGGTGAGGGCCCTAGGACACAAGCACAGCAGATAGCGGCCACCCCACTCAGCACTAACTGGGGGAGAGAACACTCAAGTGCTTATGGGAGATGAGAGGCAAGGCTGATAAGGCTAGCCAGGGCCTTGGATGTTGGAAGAGGGAAGAGCACACAGTTGTCAGCGTGCAACACACCAGCACACAGTGAAGAGTCAAAATGAAGGAAATACCCGAGAGCAGTGAGGGAAACTAGAGGCAGAAGTCTCAGGGTCAGAGCAGGGAAACTGGGCTAACTTTGTCATGATGCAAGGACACCAGAACCTTCCATGTTTCTCATATTTTCATTGTTCCTCTTCCCTAGCAACTAATCAGGTAGCCGTAGAAGGGTATGAAGTCAGAACATTGGACTATTTTCATAGAGTACTCATTCAGGATTGCAAACCTGTGTCCTAAAGATTGTTTGTTTCTTTCATAGAACAATTAAATCCTCAATATATTAGGTTACTCTCAATGCAAGTAGAATCATTTCTAGAATATGCACTTTCAGTGTTTAAACTGCTAATTATCTGATTGATTCTGGGCTCTTAGAGCTGACCAGCTTCGCAGGATGGAGCCCCACTAACCTGATTCACAAAATCCTTGGTGCTCTCTTTCTCACCCACAAACTGCCTTCAAAATAAATATACAATTTCTAAGCCTGGGAGTCAAGGTCATTCAAGCTGGCTCCATGCTCCTTGTGAACATTAACATTGTCTTGTCCTGGTCACCCTGAGCCACCCTGTGCTCCAAGCAGGGATCCCCTGCACAATTTCTTGAACCCATCATACCCTTCTCTGCTTCGAAGCACTTCTTGCTCATGTTGGCTTGAACCCATCATACCCTTTCTTGAATCCATCATACCCTTCTCTGCTTCGGAGAACTTCCTGCTCATGTTGGCTGCTGCCGGAAGCATCCGCCCTCCCCCTTCTCCACTTTTGAGGGTATTGGTTATATATTCCTTGTTTTGTCCACAGAGATGAGCAGAGAGTCAGATATAGACAACTCTCATAGTTTCATAGCTGTGATAGACTTTTAGAGAGATGAGATCTACTTAAAGATATTAAAGAAAATATATAAAGCAGATGAAATAATATCAAAGTACATAAAATAAAGAATGTAAGTTCTTCTCCATGGACATCTCATAAGGTTGACCAGTGTTTTTCCTCCCAGACATTAGTCTAGCTGCAGAGAACTAAACTTTATTTTCCCCCAAAGATGGCATTACATTATGTACTCTATTCTGCAACTTTAAAAGTTTATCTTTCATTTACTATTTCCTTTTTTTAAATATATTTTATTGATTTTTTACAGAATGGAAGGGAGAGGGATCGAGAGTTAGAAACATCGATGAGAGAGAAACATCGATCAGCTTCCTCCTGCACACCCCCTACTGGGGATGTGCCTGCAACCAAGGTACATGCCTTTGACTGGAATAGAACCTGGGACCCTTTAACCCCAGGCTGACGCTCTATCCACTGAGCCAAACCGGTTAGGGCTCACTTACTGTTTCCTAAACCTTTTCCATGTCAGGACAGATGGATGACTTAAAAAAGAATCAGTTGGAGAAAAGCCTTAAGCATGTTTCTCTCTGCCCAGAAGAGGCCCTGCCACCTGTACCAGAGCTGCCAGTAAAATGCAGGGAATTGAGCAAAGTAGGATCCAGGGCATTTCTCACTATAGGTCATCTTCCTTGGCACCTTCCCGATCACTATGGACCTGCTCCTAGAGAGCGACACTCCTAGCCCAGCGCCTCTGTAGGGAGGATCACCTGTAGAAAAGAGAACCAGAGTCAGGATTGGGGTCCCGCTACCTGAAGAAGGAAAATTCCTAGTCAGTGAACACAGCCATGGGCAGAATTGGGGCATCCTTCTCACCATCATTCCCTTTCCCTTCCTTCCTTCCATAGGCTCAGTGACTTGTCTTTTGAGAGTTACTTCATAATTACTGTTCCTTTATCCAACCCCCGCTCTGCCAGCATCTCTTATCTCTCCCACTTCCAGAGACCTTGACCTTCATCCTCTCCACCGCCCGATGTTCTCTTGGTCCCGAGGATAATTGGGAAACCATTGGGATCACAAGAACATGATTCAGCTCTCCCGTGACCTGATGACGAACTTTACCTGCTCCCTCAGGTTGGAGTCCCAGGTCAGAGTAGGGAGCTGCTCTGAATGACCCTGATGCGCAGCCAGGATGCACCCCACCTCCCGCGCGCAGCCAGTCCCAGGAGAGAGGACACTACAGGTTGCGCAAGGGAGCATCATGAGGCCAGGCGCCCAGCCAGGGAAAAACTAACCCCAAACCGAACTTCCAACCCGGCGCCCCGTTATTTCCATTCTAAAACGTACCGCTCACTCCTGTAACGGAAGTCAGCCCACCCCAGCCCCAGTGCGCCTCTCCATCCTGAATTGCCCTAAATTGCACCCATTCTCCTCCCCACGCCACTCAAGGGCCTCCGTGTCTTCTCAGCACTCTCTGCCTTCAGAATCCGCCTTCCGGGCTTTCGTTTCTGCTGAACCAAACAGAGGCCCTTGCGCGTTACTAGGCGTTTGTCTGCACAACAACCCGGCGGTGCTTTCCTCCGAGCCCCGGAGGCTGCAACCCAGTCCCGAGGGGGCAGGGCGGTCCCTGCACGGGAAGTCCCGCTTCTGGGCGCCTGGGCTGGTGCCTACGGGTTGCGGGAGGAGGGAGAGGCGATTGGGCCGGGCGCCACCGCTTCCCCCGCCCTCCCGGCCCGCTGCTCCCGCCCCCGGGATGTCAGGACTCCTCCCAGAGTCCGCACTTGAAAGGCAGGGGCTGGACCCCGCCCTGGCGCCAAGCACCGTGCTCCAAGGTTCTGTGTCTCAGTCCCCGTGCAGAGCCGACCGCTGGCGCGATGGTGGCCGTCTGGCTGGTGCACGTCGGGCAGAAGCTGCTGCTCTGGGGCGCGCTCAGCGCCGTCTCCCTGGCGGGCGCCACCCTCATCCTGAGCTTCCTGCGGATGATGGCGAGCTACGCGCATAACTGGCTGCAAATGAGGCCCATCCCCAGCATTTCGGGTGCCTACCCCTTCCTGGGACACGCGCTGATCCCTAAGCGAGGAGGGAAAGGTAAGGGACTGTGCGCCCGGGCCAGCTGCATCCTCGCCGAGGCTGTTGGGCCCCTTGCAGGGAACCGCCCGCTTACCCGCCTGGAGCACCAGGACTGGAGCTGCAGGCTGCTGGGTGAGGGGCGACTCTACCACCCCCTGGATAATGGGTTCCCAGTTCTCTCCAGTTGTCATTACACATAAGTGCAGTGTTTCTAAACTCCCGTCCTTCTGCCGTTTCTCTTCTCATTTTCACAACTCCCGGCTGCTGGTATCTTAAAACAGCGCCTGTTGCCCTAGCCGGCTTGGTAGGGTTTGATTCTGGTCAAGGGCATATGCCTGGCTTGCGGGCTAGATCCTGTGAGGGGCGTGCAGGAGGCAGCTGATCAAAGATTCTCTCAGATCATTGATGTTTCTCTCTCTCACTCCCTCTCCCATCCTCTCTGAAATCAATACAAATATATGAAAAACAACAACAACAAAAACACTGCCTGTTTTTGCTTCTGTCTTTACTGTTAAAGTCCTAAAGGCAGACACAACTTATAACTTAGTCTGTCTGTCTATCTATCTCCCACCCACCCACTCCCCCTCGGCAAAATAAGGGACGAGAAATGCACTCCAGACCAGAGCCTCTCCCTGCAGAAATCACAAGACTTGACCACAACTATCATTCCTCCTTGGCCCTTCTAAGGAGGGTATGTATACCAACATGAATTATGATGTTAAAGTCATACAGCAAGTTTCAGAAATCTTATTTGTTAAAGAGTGAATTGTTGTTTTTATTAAAATCATCTTTTGAAGAGACAGCTTTATGTTATGTTATGATAGGGGTAGAGGGCTCACTTTAAGTTAGAAAGCTCCTAAAAGTCCCTGATGTTTGCATCCCCCATGAGGGAGGGTGAGTTAGATCTTAGCACTTCATCTTCGTGACTGGATAAGTTGAGATACCCAAAACTGGAAAGATTTGCCCCAAATGACATATTTTAAAATGAGCCCAGAACTAGAATCCAATCACCCCTCAGCTTAATTGAAGACGTTTTATAGACTGAACATCAATTCCAAAGCTTAAAGGATTATTTCTTTTCCACTTTCCTTTCTCCAAATAAAAATAATGCTGTCATTTCAACTTCACAGGAACACATGAGGCCTCATGGGAGAGTGTTACCAAAATACAGAAAATGTTTCTGGCAGAAGAAATCCAAGTAAACTTTTAACCAACCAAACATTAATGTGACTAATGTTGCAAATGATGCAGCAGATTTTGATATATGAAAACTACATTTGTAAACATCATCATGGCGAACACTAAAGGCAGAGCTAATCTTCCCTTCTACCCAAAGGCTTTATAATATTAAAAAATAATGGTGTAGAAATATAGACCCCTCCTCCCCAACAGGAAACAATATACTTAAGAAATCTCATCATAGGCTTTTGGGGGAATTTTTCTAAGAATGAAATCTCTAGTGAATAAGATCCATTTCAAAACAAACTGTGAGTTATTGGATTATTTAGAGTATTTCGCTTTAGTTACATCTGGAGAGAAGAGAATGATAACACATTATCGTTCTCAAGGGGACTTTTTAATGCATCAACAACTACTGGATCTGAGCATGAGACCAACCTTTGCTCCCTCTCTGCTTGTAAGCTAATTGCTTGACTTTGACAAGTTGTTTAAAACTCTTTAAGTTAGAGTGTGTTACCCTTTACTTGTAAACGTCACTATATTACAGTTACATTGAGGATTAAATTTAATGTGTGCATTTTCTAGACCATTGTACAGAACTTGGTTTGAGTCCATTTTTTCATTGTCAATCATGCACTTATTTGAGGCCCTCTTTTGTGCGAAGCATTGAGCTCAGCAAAATTGAGCATAGCACAACATTTAAAGGTATATTCCCCATCCTCAATACCCTTGTGTCTTATACAAGAGGCTATGCCTTTTATTGTGTGGCTACCATCCACATTCTGGCTTCATAAGTCTCACCTGGAGAATTGCAATGGCCTTCCAACTAGGCCAGTGGTTCTCAACCTTGGCTGCACATTAGAATCACCTGGGAATCTTTTTAGAATCCTGATTTCTGGGCCTCATTCTCCGGAAATTCTGTTTCTTTGTTATAGGGAGGGGCCACAACATTAGTAAAAAAGAAACAATTTCCAGAGGATGAGGCCCAGAAATCAGGATTTTAAAAATATACCCAGGTGATTCTAATGTGCAGCCAAGGTTGAGAACCACTGAACTAGGCTGTTGAACCCTGTCTTATGCTTTTTCAGTCCTTTTTGTCAACACCTGCCTTCCCCAGCTGCTCCCTGCCATTGGGCCTGACTGAGGCCTTCAATCCACGGATGTTGATTTCCCTGTCTCCTCTGTCAAACCAGAGCAAGGCAGTGATTATGGCCATGCTACGTATATTTTGACACTGTTGATCTGACCTAGCTCTTCTCACAACAATTTAGCCAACAGTTTGCCTGGAAGGCATTTTGAATCGGTGTGATGTAATGCTGATGATAGCACATTGTGTGCCTGGGTGCCTCGGGTACAAAGCCAGGCCTATATTTACCAGCTCAGTGATATTGTGCAACTACTTAGCTGTGCACAACTTCCTCAGTTGTTCACTAACTTCTGTAATAGTGCTTCTCATCTTCTGTGGTGAGGCATAAAAGACATAAGGCATGGAAAACCCTTAGCTCTGGTCTGATGTTTTTTTACCTTCTACAGTAAATAAACATGACAGAATGAATGTTAGCCATTTTAGAAGATTCATTATTAGGTTTTGAGGGGCCCAAATGTGAAAACACTTTAAACAGTTACTACTGTTTATTCAGTATCACATGCAATGGACATCCCTTCGCTTTAGCCTCTCTCCCGCTGCACTTTGAGCAGCTTGCCCTGAAGCCCAGGGGTGGGGGAAGCTGAGGGATGGGAGAAGGAGCGGGGATAGGTGAGTATGTGAACATTTATTGGCACGAAAAAGAGCTGCAAAGTTTAATAGTTGTTTTTTTATGCCATGTCCATCTGTCCGTGTGGCCCAAATTCCCTTGTTAACCCTTTGCGGTCGTTTGTCTACTCTCAGCCACCAAAGCTTTTTTACCGTTCCGGTCGTATGTCTGCTCTCAGCCACCACAGCAAGGAACCGTACGAATCTTAACTCTATTCATTCATGTATCAGTTCATAATTTCTCTGAAAGCTCTTAAGTGTCTAAGCGACCTTGTCACGAACCAAAACATTGCCCTGACAAATCGGAGATATCGAAACTCAATATAAACAAACGAGGTCGTTTCACACTCGCCATGCAAAACACCGTGGCGAGTCAGTCGCCTTTTGAGAGTGAAGAAATCGACAAGCTTCGGAGATACTTCGCAGAATTTCAAATAAAGCTTTACAAATTACGTTTAACTGTAATTAGGCATTCTCGCTTGTTAAGATATTTCAAAATAATACTCCAAAATGGCAAAAAGAAAGTTACCGAAAGAAGTGTACTGCGAATCTGAAAGTAACGATGAAGAGTTTTATTTTGGCACCTTGAATACTGACTCTAACGTAGAAAGTGATAACGTTTGTAGTGATTCTACTATAGTAGAGACGTAGTTCCAAAAAAGAATTAATAAATCTTGTTTATCCTTCATAATCTTGCATGTTATGTATCACTGCTCTTTCAATGGAAATTATTTCCGACCAGTACGACACCCATGTCGAAATTTATAAGTACCGCGCGCTAACCGATTGCGCCACTGGAGCTCCCCCATGTCGAAATTTAATACGACCGCAAAGGGTTAAAACAACCCGTCAAAATCTCAGGTGCCGTCTGTATTAGGAGCCTCACAGTGCTGTGGGCATTAGTCCTGCTGCTGTCAAGGGGGCATTCCCTTTGCCTAGAAGAAGCCTGGGTACCACATGCCTCCCAGCTAGTCTGCTCTCCTTATCCCTCCCTCCCTGGATTTTGCCAGCAATCTCAGGAGAGTGCCTCATTTCCTAACCAAATTAGAAAGCCAGTCCTCCCCTGACCTCATGTTGTTTGACTTGGGCTCTGTCTAACCATTGCCAGCTCTCTTCTCTGAGGGCTGGAACCTGTACCCCAATCCTTTAGTCACTGTGTTCCCCCACCCCACTCAACCCTCACCTCTGGGTTGCACTCATCAATTTAGTGTTTCCTGACCTGACCCAGAGTTTTGTCATGTTTGACTTTTCTGAATGCTGGGCTGCATTCCCCAGATGGGGCCTCCGGGATTTCAATACAGAAAGTGTTAACTCCCAAACTTTCCTCCCTACTTCAATGTTGTTGGGATTACTGGTCACCATTTCCCCA
Source organism: Myotis lucifugus (assembly GCF_000147115.1). NCBI lineage: Eukaryota > Metazoa > Chordata > Mammalia > Chiroptera > Vespertilionidae > Myotis > Myotis lucifugus. The sequence goes on along the minus strand of NW_005871150.1, from coordinate 2,757,005 downwards.
CACCCACTATAAGGACCAGCCATAAAGCAGGACCAGGGCCCGTAACACTAGCTGCATCTAATTCCACCCCCAGAATCTTCCTGTATCCTTGGAATAGGAATAGCAAGTTCTTCACAGATCCCACTCACCTCAGTGTTACTGTCCTAAAATATAACTCTGTGGTTCTAGTACTCATCAGGAATATTCAGTTATTGCCTTGAGGCTATAAAAAAAAATCCAACTTCTTTAGCCTTCCACACTCCAAGCTTATCTATCAATGTTATCATCCACATCCTGTGCTTTGGCTAAATCTATAGCCAATTTTCAGACCTCCCTGCCTCTGCTCTGCTATTTCTGCTGCCTGGTTTACCCTAACTTCCTTTTTCTTCCTATAAAAAGCCAACTCATTCTTTTATGCTCAAATGCCATCTCTTCCTTGGAATTTCTCTAGTCCTTTCAATGAAAATCAATAACTCCTCCGACTTAACCTTCTAATTTAACACCCCTTTCATTTGATCTGATACTGTGACTAGTAGCACAGTGACCATCTCCTCTGATTATAAATTCCTTGAGAGTAGGGATCTGATCCTTTGGTGGTACACGTTCCTTGCCTGTGGAATCCATGACTCAATTCAGAATCTCACCTGGAATTTAGTTATTGTACTTCCTTGTGTTATGTTCTTCAATATTAATATTTTCTAATCTGTGATCCTTTATCAGTCTTTCCATACACATCAAGACGGTGACACATTTTCTTAGACAGGTATTGTGTAGAATCGCTCTCAGTTTGGATTTGTGTGTTGTTGAGCATGTTGATGTGAGCATGTTGTGTTTTCAAGAAGTAAGGTACTTCTATCATATTCATTCTTATATCTGGACATGTCATAGGAAACTGCTTTGATTGATTACCCAATTTCCCTATGTAATCCCTACATTTTCCTCAGTGTTTCTCAGTAATTCTTTTTAGCTAAATGATCCTTTCTTATATTCACTATGACCTTTCTTCCACATTTTTGTTACATTCCCAAACCAAATTTTTTCCTATATCTAAGGAAATGTAGACATAGCCCATTATTTATATACTAGTGTCCTGGTGCATGAAATTCATGCACGAGGGCTGGGGGTGTCCCTCAGCCCGGCCTGCACCCCCTCCAATCTGGGACCCCTCGGGGGATGTCCGTGTGCCTGCGGGATATGGCCTAACTCAGCAGTCGGACATCCAATTCACAATCTGGGACTGCTGGCTCCTAACCACTCGCCTGCCTACCTGCCTGATTGCCCCTAACCACTTCTGCCTGCCACCCTGATCGCCCCCTAACCGCTCCCCTGCTGACCTGATTGACTCCTAACTGCTCCCTTGCTGGCCTGATCGCCACCAACTGTCCTTCCCTGCCAGCCTGATTGCCCACAAATGCCCTCTCCTGCCGCGACTCACCTCCTCTACAAAGACCGGTCTTCTCTGCACTGCATGGAGCTGCGGGACCCCCAGGCCTCACCTTGCGGAATGGCCACCGGGCCCCACCTCAGCTGTGCGTGTGGCCATCTTGTGGCAGCCACCTTGTGGCGGCTATCTTTGTGGCGAGCATCTTGTGGCGGCCATCTTGTGGTGGTCACCTTTTGGCAGTCATCTTTTGGTAGCCATATTGTGATGACGTCACGCACAAGGGCCACCAAGGCTTTCATTAGTATAGAATAGAGGCCCAGTGTACAAAATTTGTGCATGGTAGGTTCCCTAGCAGCTGCCAGCCATCGGCTGGGGGCTTCCTTTGGTCTGCACCGCCCCCTGGTGGTCAGCACATGTCATAGGTAGCGATGGAACTCCCATTTGGTCAAACTCCCGAGGGGACACTTTGCATATTAGGCTTTTATCTATATAGATACTGTGTGTATGTGTTTCTCTTCTACTAACAAAATATTTTAAAATCTTACTCCAGCTTACTTTTTATTCTTCAGCTTCAGAATAATAAAACTCTCCTTCTTTATAAACTTTTATTTATTCAAATAATATTAGAACTACAGGAAAGTTGTAAAAATAATATAGAGTTCGCATAAGCCATATACCCAGGAAGCCTGCTCTGATGGTGTTATTTTACAGAATTAGTATCATTATCAAACTAGAACATTATTATTTGTCCAATGTTCTTAACAATACTACAGCCCTTATTTCAATTTTACAACACTGCCTAGTGTTCTTTTTCTGTTCCATGACTCAATTCAAAATCTCACCTGGCATATAGGAGTTGTGCTTCCTTGTGTTATGTTCTTCAATATTAATCTTTTCTAATCTGTGATCCTTTATCAGATTAGATAAAGACCTTTACACATTTTCTGAGACAGGTATTTTGTAGAATCACTCTCAGTTTGGATTTGTCTGTTGTTTTTTTCAGTTTCATTGAGGTTATGCATTTTTGGCAAGAACACCATATGTGATGTTGAAAGCTTTCCCTCTAAGATCAGGAAGACAAGGATGCTCACTCTCACCATTTTATTCAAAATAGTAGTATAGGTGCCAGTCAGAACATTTAGGCAAGAAAAAGAATGCAGACGACATGATTGTTCATATAGGAAACCCTCGATACTCCACCCCCTGAAATGTTGGAATTAATAAATTTAGTAAAGTTGCAGGGTATAGAATCAATATACAAAAATCACTTGCATTTCTTTATGCTATCAATGGACTACCAGGAAGAAAATTAAGGAAACAGCCCCATTTATAACTGAATCAAAAGGAATAAAACACCTAGGAATAAATTTAACCAAGGAGGAGAAAGTCCTGTACACTGAAAACTATAAGATATTGGCTAGAGAAGTGATACAAACTAATTCTATCATTACTTATTCTGTTGCACAAACTGTTTCTGTTTGGAGCATTAGGAGCTTTTCAGGTTGACTGCTTGGTGTTTCAACATGGCCCTCTCATTTTTTGAGCACTTCCTTATTTTCCAGTACCATAATATATTCCAGTCTTCTTGTATTTTTTCTGCCTCGGCCCTAAAATCAATGACTTCTCCAAGGAGAATTGGTTTATTTTATTGTAGGATAGTATTTAGAAATACTGAGATCTGGTGCCTGTACTAGAAATGGAAGTCAACTTGGGAAGTTATAATACCAGAAATCTTGTTCACACTATCACAGAAGACTTTGCAGCAAAATCACATTTAAGATGACACTTGAAGAATAAGTAAGTGTTATTAGACAAAAAGCAGTAGGAATAAGCGTTTCCTACAAAGAGAAGATGTTCTGTAGAGGCCCTGAGACATTTGAGAAGTTGAAGGATTAGTAAAACAAAAGTTTTTAAAATTATTTTTTTCTTGTGGTAACATTGGTTAATAACATTATCTAAATTTCAGGTGTACAATAGTATAATATGATGTTTGTATACTCTTTTGGGTGCTCACAACCAAAAGTCTAGTTTCCATCTATTACCATTTTTTTAAACCCATTTAACTACTTTGCCTTCTCTCCACTCTCCTTCTCCCCTATAACCGCTATTCTGTTGTTATATTTGTTCATTTGTTACTTTTTTGTTTTATATTTTACATATGAGTTAAATCAGACTGTATTTTACATATGAGTTAAATCAGACTGTTTTTGTCCTTGTGTGTCTGACTTATTTCACTTAGCATAATATCCTTAAGATCCATTCATGTTATCACAAATGTCAATATTTTATCATATATATATATATATATATATATACATATATATATGGAAGGGAGGGGGAGAGAGAGAGAAACATCAGTGATGAGAGAGAATCATCGATTGGCTGCCTTCTGCATGCCCCACACTGGGAATCTTGCCTGCAACCCGGGCGTATATCCTGACCCAGTCAATGCTCAACCACTGAGTCATGCCAGCTGGGCCAATATTATCACATCTTCTTTATCCATTCATCCATCGATGGACACCTAAGGTTGCTTCCATATCCTGGCTATTGTAAGTAATGCTGCAGTTAACATTGGGGTACATATATCTTTTTGAATTAGTGTTTTCATGTTCTTCAGATAAATACCCAGAAGAGGAATTGCTGGATCATATCATAGCTCTAATCTCAATTTATTGACGAACTTCAATACTGTTTTAGAGAGGGTGAAAGGGAAGCATCTATCTACCAGGGCTGGAGAGTTGGGACAGGTATCCCTTTCTATAGAACACTAGCCTGAAGCAGGTCAGGAGAAACTGAACAACCTCGGTATTCTTGGGGAAGGCATGTCACAAGGTCACCACAAACATCCACAGTGCTTGGCATTTCTCAGTTAACCAGGTTGTTGCATATATATCATTCATAATTAAATTAGCCTCATAATTCATTGACTAAATATTTAGTAAGGACAACTGTGTGGGTTAGCTTCAAGATGTGAAAGATCTGGGAGAAATTGAGTTGCCCAAAATTAAAAGAGTAAAAAGAAACAAAAAAGACACATTAAGGATCTTATTTAAAATTAAATATTTTCTCCTAGAGTTTTTCCAGCAGGTGATTTATTATACTGAACAAAACAGACATGTGCCAATGGTAAAAGCCTGGCTTGGCACAGTACCAGTAATAGCCATGTATAAGGCCGAAACTATAGAGGTGAGTCGATGGTGACTATGATCAATGCTTCACTGTATATTTGATGGTGTGAGAATCTCATCAGAATAAACAGCAAATGTATGTCCTTATATTTAATTGAATTCAATACAGTGAGGACTCCATTAAATTTCTAAGGCTGTGAAGGTGCCATTTAATGATTTCCAGATATAGTCTGAGTTCTGAGAAGAGTAGCAGCTTCTATATGTCTATACACATTTGGTATCAGGTAATGTATTTGTCCTCCCTTTTTGGGAAGTATTCAGTTGAACCGAACCATAAATAGATTATTCTACAAGGTGAGCTCATATCATCTGCCAGGCACTCGTTTAAGATTACAAAAATATAAGACTAATAAAATTTATGTGTTTCCCTTAAGATGCTCAGAGTATCCATTATACTTTTATTATTTCAAGTTAATTTTTAAAAAGAGAACATTAATCTGATATTGATGGGGAAGATGTTGTTAATTCACGCTATTGAAATTACTCCTAAAAAAATTGTATAGCTATCTTTTACTTATTATCATGACATTGGGGGTATTATCTTATGGTTTGATGACAATGGATTTGGATCAGGAAGTAAAAGTGGAATCAACAGACCTTCTCTTCATGGAGAAAAATTAACAGCAGAATTTCCTAAGGTTGCTGGGCTTGGATACATTTTTCTTTCTCATTATGGTAAAACTCTTAGAGTGTCTCCGGTACCACACTGCAGAATCTACTGGTCCAGAGGAGATAGGGAGAGGGCCACACATGGGATGTCAGCCATTGCTGGCCTAGTTAAGTGGGCTTAGTACATGTGGATAGAGATCTGTCCAAAGTAGGGAACTGCAGCAAGATCCTGAGAAGCATTTTGTGCATATGCTCATCCCTTTTCCTCTACTTTGACTCCAGGCAACCTAATAATACCCATGGTTCCCAATGCTACTTATATCCTGGAGACATTCAAATGTGTACCTAGTATAAGCCTTAATCCTGAGCTTCGTAACTGCTTTCAGACTATGGCAATTTGAATGCCTCCAATTCAACATACCTGATAATAAACTAGTGATTTGCATCTCCCTAAATGTGGTCATCCTTTGATTCACTGACCTTCTCTTCCCTCACTCCTACCCTCAATAAACAACTCCACTTGGCTCCTAATTCATGGCAGGAGTCAGGGAATTATCTTGGACATTTTCCTTTCAATCAACTCCAGCTAGTCTCCAAAAGTTAGAGACAGTTGTATGCTCCAACACAAGTGAAATTTTTTTGAGTCATAGTAATGAAAATGAACCACAAAGAAGTAATTGTTATGAAATGTTACTTTAGAAAGTAGTTGTGTTCCAGTTTAGCATTCTTATAATTAAGGTTGCTTTCATATCTCTATCTCTCATTTTTCTTTTCTCTCTTTCTAAGGTAATTTTAACTAGCTCAGAGCAAATTGACAAATCTCATCTGTACAGGTTTGTAGAACCATGGCTTGGCCTAGGACTTCTTACAAGGTAAGTCAGTGTAAATTGGTAAAGCTGTCTTGTGTGTAACTTATGTCAGGCGTTGACACGAGGTAGTTTTCCTGTAGCAAGAATGTGCAGTCGGGTAGTAGGGAGAAGCTGAAAGGTTGGGTGATAATGGGCCTGTGAGAGACAGGAACCCAGAGTGTAGAATAATCTCCAGCCATGATATTCAATAATGATGATCACCAGTGTTCCAAGGAGAGTTAGAAAGTCCCAATGTAGAAATGGAGTATGGCACAGGGGAGTTTTATACAGGGAATTCTTGAAATTCAATGGAAAAGGCAGTCATCCTCAGAGAAGTAAGTGGAGCACAGTAATTCAATCCTTGAGCTGGCATGCAACAACAGGACCCCATCAACTGAGAAGGAGAAAGCAGACTTCGGTGGGGACTTTGGAGACTTCGAAGATATTAGAGATCAAAGTAGACTACGGAGCTCATTGACCTTCAGAGGGTTAAGGTTGGATAAAGGGGGAAAATTTCTAATTTTTGGAAACTCAGAACTTAGAAATTTAGAAAATTTTTTAAAATTTTCAAATTTGGTGAGTGCTCTTTTAAATATTGGTAATATAGAAGAATATTTAAAATATGCCCATCCTGTAACTGTATATAAATCTCCCCTTGACATTCTGACCAAAGCATTTGGGAATCTGTAGATTAAGAAGAATTTGTTGTCTTGACTAAGCTTTATTTGTTTTGGATGTTGCTTTTCTCTTCTTTGTAACCATGTCTTGTATTTCTAGTACTGGAAACAAATGGCGCTCCAGGAGAAAAATGTTAACATCCACTTTCCATTTTACCATTCTGGAAGACTTCTTAGATGTCATGAATGAACAAGCCAACATATTGGTTAATAAGCTTGAAAAACATGTTGACGGGGAAAAATTTAACTGCTTTTTTTATATCACTCTTTGTGCCTTAGATATTATCTGTGGTAAGTCTCATGGATTTGTTTCTAGAGCTACGGTGTAAACATACAATGGCCCAAATAGAAAATAACATTTCACTGGGGATGCAAATGAAGGGGTTAGAAAGGATATTGGCTTCTTTGGGGTGGTCATTCTGCTAATTTAGGCTCCTGAGAAGCAGTACCAACTATTAGGGCTTGGAGCAGAGCCAACCTGCCAGGAAGGTCAGAGGGAAACAGGAGTAGGAACAGGGAGTAGGAGAAACAAAAGGTGCAAGAGTGAAAGAGGGAAAGGAACAATTCTAAAATATATAAGAATTTATGTCTTTTTTCAAGTGTTTGTCACTGGAAAATAAACACAAGGCATGTGTATGAATTGAGTGGTTGCTTCTCACCCATATTTTGCAGAGACAGCTATGGGCAAGAGTATTGATGCTCAGACTAATGATGATTCTGAGTATGTCCGTGCAGTTTATAGGTAAACGGAGCCCTTCTAATTATTTTTAAAATTGTTATTGATTCAAGCTTTAAAAAGTATCACTAATAATTTTTTGTCTGTGTTGTATCTTTTTCATTGTTTCATAATGAAATATTGCACTAAAAATCAACCTAATCATTTAAGCATGTATTTTAACAGTAAAAGATTTATTGTATAAAATGTGGCACACCCAGGCTATGGTATAATTTTAAATGATTATTTTATGATATACTGATAAATTACATTATGATGATTAGTGATAACATTGAGATAAAAACAATATTTTTAGCATGATAACCACTAGGTTTAAAAAATTATTCATTAAAAAAAACTTGTAGATATTATTTCATAATGTTAGCTGTGATTATTGTTTTGTGTTATGTGATTCCCTTTCTTGTTTGAGTTGTTATTATTTCTTCCCATATTTTCTGCACTCAGTATGTATTATTTTTTAATTGAAATAGTCATATTTACTTTGAAAAATTACTTGAGATTATTCAAGTATTAAAAGGCAGGGCCAGGGTTTGATTTGAGGAATTCTGTCTTTAAGTCCACTGTCCATTTAATTTTACCACATATTAGCTTACTAGAGGCCCGGTGCATGAAATTCGTGCACCTGGGGGAGAGGGCGGGGGGTGGTCCCCTGACCTGGATTTCAAGACAGTGCAGGCCAGGCCAAGGGACACCACCAGTGTATGATCAGGGCCAGGGAGAGATGCGAGAGGTTGGCCAGCCAGGGAGGGACCCCGGGAAGGCTCCTGGGCGTGTCTGGCCCATCTCGCTCATTCTTGATCAGACGGACCCCAGCAGCAAGCTAACGTACCAGTTGGAGTATCTGACCCTGTTGGTCAGTGCACATCATATTGAGCAGTTGTGCGGCTGTAGCATATCATTAGCACATTAAACTTTGATTGGTTGAATGTCCGAATGGAGGACCAGACACTCAACATGTAAGGCTTTTATTATATAGGATATAATCTGCCATTCATTACACAAGATACTGACTAGATTTATAGTGGTCCACAGTACAGAATAACAGGGATACAAGCATCAAAACAAATAAGTATAAACTTATAAACTATAATAATTGCTTAGAAAGAAAAAATAAAGTTGACATTCGAGCAGAAAACAGAAATAGGGCCCACTGATTGAGTGACCAGGAAAGGCCACTCTGCAGAATTGGCCTATAAGCTGCTCTCAAAGGAGGAGATCATGTCTAGGTCTTTCTGCTCCATCACTGGAAATGTTGAGGGAGGGACTTGGGACAGTGATGTGACAGAGGGGCACTTTCCTGGAGATGAGGCTAGCAGAGGAGTGATTAAGCAAATGTGTGGACATTAAACAGGCAGATTTCACCCCACCCTGTGGTATAAGAGCTACAGGCAGCTCGGGGTGGTTCGGAACTCTTCCTGAAGAAATAGAAGGAGAGATCAGATGGCCATCTAGTAAGGATATTTTGTAATGGATTCTTCATTCCTCTATAGTACCCATTTACTTTTTAAGCTTCCTTGGATGTGTAATAACCCATGCCTTCATTGTTGCGCATAAAGCATAGAGCTCTTGGTAGCCGCTAAGACGAATTATCATCATTGCCACATATTACCCTCATTGAGACCAGGCACCAAATAGGTACACAAGCAATGCACATTTTTGATATATCAGCTGATACATTTGCATCCTGTTTATAGGATGACTGATTTACTACATCAAAGAATGAAGACGATTTGGTTCTGGCATGACGTTTTGTACCTTTTGTTTAAAGAAGGATGGGACCACAGAAGGAACCTAAAGATCTTACATAATTTTACCACCAATGTAAGCCCTCATTTTTTTAAATGTGGACAAACATACATAACATAAAATTTATCATAATAGCCATTTTAAGTGTACCATTCAGTGGCATTAGGGGCATTAACAATGTTGTGCAACCCCTACCACTATCACTTTCTACAACTTTTATAAGTGCACGACTCCTATGTTTTTTAACATACCCAGTCATTAATGTTCCCTACTGGGGGAGGATAGTCTACTGGGGGAGGTTGTCTATAAATAAATAATTACAAAATGTAATATGAACTATGGTAGTTTATTAAGAAACTGGGTGCTATGCTAAGAGAATAAAGACACAGGGTCTGTGTTATAAGAATCTTCTGCAAAATGTTTGGATTAAGCAATAGTTTTCCAAGACAAAGGGCATTTGTAGCAGTATCTTAAACTGGAAAAGATAAAAATTAACTAGATATTACTATTTAATTTTTAATGACAAGGAAATAGTAATGTTTTGGATATAGTCTGTCTTTGTGTTAAAAGTATGTTTAGAAAAGGCAAACTTTAATTGAAAACATGCATTATAATTTATATGTATTGATAAAAGTGCTGAAGTAATTATATTTGTTCTTTCCTGTAAATTTTAGTTTAAAATATGATGGCATTGCTTCCTGACAATGAGGTACTGCCTCCACCAACAGATCAAGTGGTTAGAGTCCCTAGATGTTAGATGACTGAGATGTTGGAGTGAGCTGCCCTCAGTTGAGTATAGCATAATTGTCTGGCAATAGGTGAACAATGAACAGTTTGTATTTTATAAGTATAACTAGAGGCCCGGTGCACAAAAGTTTCTGCACTCGCGGGGGGGGGGGGGTCCCTCAGCCTGGCCTGTGCCCTCTCGCAGTCTGGGACCCCTCGAAGGATGTTCACCTGCTGGCTTAGGCACGTTCCCTGGGGGGATTGGGCCTAAGCTGGCAGTCAGACATCCCTCTGGCAGCCTGGGGGCCCTCGGGGGATGTCTACTTGCCAGCGGAGAGCAGGCCTAAGCTGTAGTCGGACATCCTTAGCGCTGCTGAGGAGGCGGGAGAGGCTCCCACCACCACCACTGTACTGGCAGACGGCAGCCTGGCTTGTGGCTGATCAGAGCTCCCCCTGTGGGAGCGGACTGACCACCAAGAGGAAGCTCCTGCATTGAGCATCTGCCCCCTGGTGGTCAGTGTGTGTCATAGTGACCAGTCATTCCCAGTCATTCTGCTGTTAGGGTCAATTTTCATATTACCGTTTTATTATATAGGAGTGCCTGGCCAGCCTGGGTGAGGGGCTGATGGCTGTTTGGAGGCTGGCCACAGCTCCTTCAGGGAAGGGGTTCCCCCAGGGTGCCTGGCCAGCTTGGGTGAGGGGCTGAGGGCCGTTTTCAGGCTGGCCACACCCCCTTCAGGGTGGGGGGGGGTCCTGCTGGGGTGCCTGGTCAGTCTGGGTGAGTGGCTGATGGCAGTTTTCAGGCTGGCCAAGCCTCCAGCGGGGACCCTCACCCCATGAGAGTGTGGTCAGCCTGGGTGAGAGGCAGATGGCTGTTTGCAGGCTGGCCACGGCCCCCAGCCCCCCAAGCTCCCAGTGGAGGCTGGCTGGAAGCAGCTATCTGGTATTTATTTGTCTTCTATAATTGAAACTTTGTTGCCATGAGCGGAAGCCACAGCCGGCTCAGGGCAAGTGGGAAGCTTGGCTTCCTTCATCACCCGGGCAACCAAGCCTCCTGCTTGCTCCAGCTTCGTGGCTGCCAGTCGCCATCTTGGTTGGGTTAATTTGCATATAGTCGCTCTGATTGGTGGGCATAGCAAAGGTATGGTCAATTAGCATCTTTGTCTTTCATTAGTGTAGATTACACTTGTCTTCAAATTTCATGCATTAATATCAGTATCAATAATGAATGAATTCCAAATTGGATGGATAATATCAAATATTGCATACTGAGTGCCAGGCACTAGGGGTTTCACCAAGAGTCAAAGAGAGGACATGATGCTTGCCCTTATGGAATTTGGGATCTGTTCATTCAAAGCAGAAGCAGGTTTGGACAATTGCCTGAAAGGAGGAGAAAGTTGAAATGTGTAACCAAATTAAGCTCAGAGGCTTTCATTTTTTTATTCATTCAACACATACCTGATGAACATTTTATTTTAAAGGGATGTTTATGTTTTTTTAAAAATATATATTTTATTGATTTTTTACAGAGAAAGGGAGAGGGATAGAGAATTAGAAACATCGATGAGAGAGAAACATCAATCAGCTGCTTCCTGTACACCTCCTACTGGGGATGTGCCCACAACCAAGGTACATGCCCTTGACCAGAATCGAACCTGGGACCTTTCAGTCCACAGGCCGACGCTCTATCCACTGAGCCAAACTGGTTAGGGCCTGATGAACATTTTTAAAATGCCAAGCAGTGTTCTAAAGTTTGGAAATATATCAATGAATAAAGGAAAATTTGCTGCTACATTAAAGTTGGAGGAGAAAGTCATTCAATAAGAAATACAATGCCTGGTGGTAAGTAAAATGGAAAAAAAGGTAGGCTTCGGAAGAGATTGAGAGCTAGGGACTAGGGTAGCAGTGACCCTGACAGTGTGACAATGGGCAGTGGAGATTTAAACTAGGGAGGAAGCTAGTCATGCTGGCTTCTGAGCCAAGAGCATTTTAGGCAGAAGGAGCAACAAGCATACATGGTGATTCTTTTCTCCAATACAACACGTAATTAGAGTGATCTATAATTAGTCTATTATATAATGATTGTGTTCTCACTATGACCCAACTTTTTCTCATGAGCTCTTTCAAGTCGCTGTGGCCCTATTCAGGAGACTACTACTCTATTCCCATGTTGGAAAGGCTGCAAAAATAGTCCTTGGAAATGATGTATTTGTCTGACATTAAATTTGTTTTTAAAAGTCTTGTCAAATAATGCCCTAAAAATGTTCACAGAAAGCTTTACTATATTTTCATAAAAACCGAAGTTCCTGTTGAGTGAGACAGAACAGGAAAGGCTTAGAAAAAAAATCAGTTGAAGAAGCTAGTATATTTTCACAGGACAATGATTATTAGGCCATATCAAATTCTACACTAAAGCATGTGATCATTTAAATCATACAGGTCATCAATGAACGGGCCAATGAAATAAAGAGATATGAAGAACGTAAAAGTGATGACAAAGGCATGAACCTCTCCAAGAGAAAACACAAGGCTTTTCTCGACCTGCTTTTAAATGTGATGGATGATGAAGGGAACAAGCTAAGCCTTGAGGCAATTCGAGAAGAAGTGGACACTTTCATGTTTGAGGTATTTTGTGTTGTCATGTTAGTCTCAGGTATCATCATTAAACAAATTACAGTTCCTGTTACATAACAAGAAAATATTTGTTTTTAATCTTGGGAGTTGCTAAGGATGAAGAAATAGCCAGCACTAATAGACTTGTTAAAGCATTGAATAATAAAATTAAAAATAACATGAAATAGCAAGAATTATTTGTAGCCACCTTTTAAAATATGTTGAGATCCTTGGTATAAGGGATGATCTGTTCTCAATTTCTTTTTAACTTAAAAAAATAATTTCTAGGAATTCTTTTAAAAAGTTTTTAGCATTTTTATAAGTCTGATTACATTTTGAAGTAGCTTGTTATAACTGATGAAGAGTCATTATATTGTAGTTAGAAATTACAAAATTTAAGACCCTAATTAAATACCAGATCAACTTTCTTCTTCAGAAAAAGCTGTAGACTTGTATGGTTTTCTTTCTTCCCAACATCAGGGAAGTTTTCTGTCATTATTTCTTCAAACTGGTTTTCTATTCCTTGCTCCGCTTCCTGTCTTTCTGGCACCCCTATTATGTAGATGTTGTTTCCTTTCTTGTTGTCCCAAAGCTCCCTTAGGCTCACCTCCTGCTTTGTAAGTTTTCTTTCCAATTGCTGCTGTGTTTGTGTGTTTTTTCCTACCCTGTCTTCTAATTCACTGGTATGGTACTCAGCCTCTTCAAGTCTGCTATTGAAGCCTTTCTTTATGTTCTTTATTGCAGCTAGGTCATTCTTCATTTCCTCTTGATTCCTTTTCATGTTGATGACATTCTTATTCAGCTTCTTATAATTCTAATTGAATTGTGTGTATTTGTCATCCAGATGTTTGAGCATCCTTATAACCATTGCTCTGAATTCTTTCTCTGACAAGTTACTTGCCTCCATCTCATTTAATTCCCTTTCTGTTGATTCCTTTATTTCTTTCCTTTGGGGATTGTTTTTATGTCTCCCCACTATTTGCTGTAATGTTTTAATTGTTTCTATGTCTTACATCCAAGTGCTTTGCTACCCAGGTTCTTTTGGGGATAATCCTTTTTAGTTGGTGATTTTTGGGACCAAGTGGTGCAGTTTCTCAGATCTCCTGGGCTTGGTGATCTAGCGGAGTCGCCTACTTGAGCTATTTGGGTTCTCTTGATGTACTTGGATCTTGAGTGTTAGTTTCTTATTCGTGGATGAAGTTTCATCACAAATTGGCAATGTGACTCACCTCCACCTTCGTTGTGCAAGCTGTTGTAGATGTGATCATGGTTCCAGCACTTGTGGAAAGGGTTGCCTGAGGTCTCACTGGTATGTGCTCACTATGAGTTCCCAGAGTGCATGGGCTTGGGAGGAAGGGGTCTTGGGGCCTGAGGCTCAGGTACTTTGACTTTGGCTGGTGTTGTGTGACTCTTGCTGGGGTAGCGTCACTCTATAACTCACTACGAGGGTCCCAGAGCCTGAGACAGTGGGAGACGGCTGTCCCATAGTCTGCGGTTGAGGCAGTGGGACTCTGGCCAAAGTGATTTCCCTCTCTGAATGACAAGGGGGTTCAGGATCCAGCATCTGGGGTTGTGGGAATCTCGGAGTCTATGGCTGAAACAATGTGACCTTGTCTGGGGAGGAGGGTACTCAGTAACTCACCAAGGTGTCCAGAGGTAGGCAGCCGGGAAGGAGATGTCATGTATCCTTTTGAGGGAGCCGTGTGCCCTTGGTTGGAGAGGCACACGCCCAATGGCAGCTCACAGAGGGGCCCAGGAGCCATCTGCTGGGGCTGTGTGCTCGTGGGGCCCACAAGCTGGAGCTGCAAGATCTTGGTGTGCTGCTAACCGGGGGAGCGAGAAGTCCCAGTTTCTGTTCGGCGAACCGTGTTCCCTTGGTTGGATACATGCATTCAGCAGCGGCTTACAGAGGCACCCAGGAGCTGTCTGCTGCGACAGTGAGCTCAGGGTGCTCGTATGCTTCCGCAGCGCTACCTTGGGAACTGGATGCCTTGCTGTGGCTCTGAGAGGCACCTGGGAGCCACCTGCCAAGGCAGCAGGCTCAAGGGGGCTGTGCGCTGGATTGGTGCCACTGCGGGGACCGGAGATCGGCAGTCGAGGAGGGGGAAGTCCGAGTTTCTGCAGCCAGGGTTGTCGCCCTTAGTTGGATATGAGTGCGCCCATAGGCTGCTCACAGGGCAGAGGACTCAGGGGACCTGTGTGCTGAAACCACATGATCACTGTATCTGTGGGCAGGCAGCCAGGAAGTGGGAAGTCCGAGGTTCTACTGCCAGGGCCGTGCGCTCTTATTTGGATATGTGCGCACCCAGCAGGGGCTTACAGAGGCACCAGAGAGCCCTCTGCCAGGGTGGCAGACTCAGGGTGCCTGTGCGCTGGATCGGCGTGACCACGGTGTCTGGAGGTCGGCAGCCAGGGAGGGGGAAGTCCCACTTACTGCTGCGGGATCTGTGCGCCCTTGGAGGGAGATGTCCTAGGGTCTGCAGGTCTGCGGACAAGGCGGCATGACTTCGTCTGGTGTGGCTGCGGGGTCGCAGGCGGTGTCCAAGGCCAGTCTGGGTGGTGGTGCTGATGAGTTCCTAGAGGAGGCCCCTCTCCCCTTCAAGATGGTGTGGGCTCCCTGCCCGATCCCCACAGCTAGGGGAGTGCCCGCAGCGGTGGTAGGGGTTCCCTGTCCAGAAGAGCCTGGTCTACCAGCCTCTGATACTCCTGCCGGTTTTAACTGTCCCTCACTCATTCCCACACACTACACACATCCACGCACTCCCCTGTCACTTCCTCACTCACTCAGACCTTCTTCCTCAACTCTGTCCTGCCAGCCACCATCTTCCCAGCTCCTTCTAGTAGATAGTTAACCAGTTTGTGATTCTAAAGAGATTTCTGGTCTTTACATTTAAAAAAAAAAAGACAAATTTAAAAAATATATAGTTTTATTCTTTTTTTTTAAGGAGAGAGAGAAAGGGATAGGGAAAGAGAGATGGAAACATCAATGATGAGAGAGAATCATTGATTGGCTGCCTCCTGAATGTGCCCTGAACAGGAATTGAACCATGACCTCCTTATTCATAGGTCAACACTCAACCACTGAGCCATACCGGCTGGGCAAAAAGACGAATTTTTCACAAAGATAACTTTACAAGTAACGACATTAAATATTATAAATAGAAAAGCTCTTAACATGTGGCTTACCAAATAAAGATTAAGAAATGGTTTTAAGAGGCAGTATGTGGAATATCCTGGAAATAGAAGAAAGGCAAAGCCATCAGTTTTCTATGGCAGGCTGCATGCACTGTGTTTGCTCTGCCTGCAGCCGCCTGGGTGCAGTGCCCTGTAGCAGGAAGCAAGCGGTGCGAAGGGTCTGCAGACCTGACCTCTCCCAGGTCTGTGCTGACTGGCCATACGAGACAGGCCCAGTCATTGCAGATCTCTGCCACAGTCCCCTGTGTGGAAAGTGGAAAGATGGACTCTATCAGTGGTTTTAAACTGCTATTTTAAGCAGATCACTTCATAGAAAAGAAACATTATGCAGAAAATGGACATCTACAAGTATTTCACTAAAATGTGGGCTGTGGAGCCAAATCCCAGCTCTGACCTATACTAGAAGTGTGACCTCAGGCACCTCCTCTCCCTTTCGGGACTTCTGTGTCCTCGCTGTTACAGCACGGGCCTCACAGAACAGCTCTGAGGACTAGGTGAATAGTTTTCTAATGTGCACCAACCATCATGCCCGGCACATTCTTGTGCAATAGATATTGGCTGGTATCTGATGTTGAAGTGGCCCCTGCACCCACACACCCACACACACACATGCACTTACACACACACTCACACCTGTACATACACATCCATCTGGCACCAGTAACCTCTCACTTCCACAAAAACAACCAGACTAATGATCTCTTTCTTGCAGCTCTAACATTCTTTGATGTTCTAATTTTTCCCTTCTACCCATGAAATAGAGAACATAGCATGTATAACTACAATATTCTGATCTCCTCCGTAAGAGGATGCAGGCTGTTGCTGCCAGGCCTTTTATTTTATTTTTTTACTTTTAAATTTCATTTTATTAATTTTTAAAATCTTTATTGTTAAAAGTACTACATATGTCCCCCATTTTCCCCCAATAACCCCTTATAGCCTGCTCCTGCCCCCAACCCCAGGCCTTCACCACCTTATTGTCTGTGTCCATGGGTTATGCATATATGCATACAAGTTCTTTGGTTGATCTCTTCCCACCCCCTCACACACCCACCCCCTCCTTCCCTCTGAGATGGAACAGACAATCTGTTCCATGCTTCTATGTCTATGCCAGGCCTTTTATGCTCCTGGTCTGGCTGATTCTTGCCCTGCGCAGTTCCACCAATGCACTTGTTGGCTCTGTGCTTTGTATTTGCTGCCTTTGGGTCACAGAAAAAAATAAAACAGGAACTTCACTTTCAAATTCAAGAGAAGCTATTAGAATTGTTTAGCAAGAGCACGTCCTCTATGACTTTGCTAAACAACTGAGTGACATGGGCCAGCTTTTGTCTGGACTTCAGGGTCATTTCTGTAAAGAAATTGCAAGTATGAGAAAAGACAATCATGCCAACATCAGAAAATTGCAGAAAAGTCCACAACAATTCCACTTAGGAGCTAAAACAAGTGCTTCAGAGACTTCTTCCAGGAGATGAAATATTACAATGATCACTTGTGTTGCATAGGGAAAATGGACGAGTAAGAGTTATAATAGTATCTTTTTTTTTTCAAATACATTTTTTTTTCTGAAGAATTTACCATTATGCATATGGAGTGTCGTGGTGAGATGAGGACAGTAAATAAGGGGCTGATGTCTAAAGACCCTGAACGGATAGAGAATAAGGTCCTCCAGGGTGTCACCATCAGTATTGGAGCTGGAGTCTCCTCACCCCGGATCCTCCACGCTCCCCGAGGTGAAGAGTGTGGACTCTGCTTTGTCATCAGAAACTCTGAGGATCCTATTCTTGCCTCCACCTCCTATGAAGCTGTCGGGCCCTGGGAAAGTCATGTAGCATCTTTTGGGGGCTCAGTTTGTCATCTCTAAAATGTGAATAGCAGTATCATGCATCCCATGGAGATTTTAAATATGTATATATTTTTATTGATTTCAGAGAAATATATTTTTATTGAAGGGAGAGGGAGAGACAGAAACATCAATAATGAGAGAGAATCATTATTGATTGGCTGCCTCCTGCATGCCCCCTACTGGTGATTGAGCCCATAACCCCATGTGTCGTGACCAGGAATCGAACCATGACCTCCTGGTTCATAGATTAATGCTCAAGCACTGAACCAGGCCTGCTGGGCTCCCATGGATTTTTTGTGAAGAATAATTGAGTTTGTTTCTACAAAATGTTTGGAATTTTGCCTCAAACTCATTAAGGTTTAAATGGGGTGTTTATCAACTTCGTGATGTGGAGACTGTTGCTCAGAACCACCCATGTGCTCCCTGGTGTCTGGGTGAAGCCGACCGTACAAATGGGGGACAGTGGACAAGTGCAGATCTGGCCACTTGGCTCAGGAAAGTCACACTTTTATTCCCTCAAAAACAGTCCAGCGCACGGAGTCCCCTTGGAATGCCTCCTGTTAGCCCAGCCCAGCCACTCTCACCAAGTATGTGACTCTGTCGTATTGAATGTCCCTGTACCCAGAGGCATCCCCTTTGAAGGGATTGTTCCATTGGTTTGTTCCCCACGGAGGTAAAATACTGTATAAAATTAACTTGTTCTGTCTGAGGTCACGTCACCACTGTCAAATCCAGAGACAATTCAAAATAGAGTTAGCATCCTAACCTTCTCAATAGAACTCTGCTTTCTAAGCTGTTGTTTTTTTCTCTTACATTTGTAGGGCCATGACACAACTGCAGCTGGAATAAACTGGGCCTTGTACCTACTGGGTTGCTATCCAGAAGTCCAGAAAACATTGGACAATGAACTGGATGAAGTGTTTGGTACGTATGGCCCTTTCACTACTTACACTGAACGTCCCAAGTCACTGAAGCAAATGGCATTCTTGCTCATTAAGAATGTGCAGTTTGGCCTATTCTAAAGACACTGTAATAAGCAGGAAGGCTGCCATATGGTACCCCTTCAAGGCCTAATGTCCTTTGCAAGACCTCATCCATTTGTTTACGGGCATTTGCTGATTGCTTGGCATGTGACTGCATCGGGGGAGATCCTGGGGATACATAGATAAATATCACTGTACTCAAAAACCTTGCTGCTGCAAGTGAAGCAGACACTGTGTAGAAAGTATCAAGTCATGGCTGTGTGCTTGAGCGATCTGAGGAAGAAGAAGCTAGCGGAGGGCAGAGAGGAGAGGTGAAGCTGGTTAGCGGGTCAAGGAGAGCTGTTTCATATAGGATTGCTGTGGGTTAAGCTGATGGGACATACATTTCTTTTGTACAACCAGTAACCTGTAGGTAAGGGGTCCTAGGCTGAAGCCAATAGGGATGTTGTTAGAATCCTGAGCTTGCTCTTTTCTGTCTCTGTCATTTTATCATCGTGGATTTTGTTTTCTTGATTGTTGTTCTGGGTCTCATGTTTATCTCTAAGGCAATAAGAAAGGGAAGGAGGGGATGGAGGATAATATTAGTCTCCTATGACTGCTATCACCGATTCTGCAAACTGGGTGGCTGAGCACAATAGAAATTTATTCTCTTACAGTTCTGGACACCAGAAGGCCCAGATGAGTATCTCTGAGTTAAATCAATGTGTTGGCAGGGCTGCACTTTTTGGAAGCCTGAGGGGAGAATCCATTCCTTCTGGTGACTGCCAACATACTTTGGCTTATGGCCACATCATTCACATCTCTGTCTCCATCTTCACATGACCTTCTCTTCTGTGGGTGGGTGTCAAATCTCCCTCTGTTCTCTCTTATAACATTTGTGATGGCATTCATGGCCCACCTGAATAATCCACGATCATCTCTCCATTTTAAGATCCTTGATAAAATCTTCAAAAGCACCTTTTCCCCCCCAAAAAAGTAATATTTAAAGGTTCTAGGGCAGGGGTGGGCAACCCCTGGCATGCGTGCCAAACATGGCACACCAGTAACTTTTGCTGGCACGCCAAACCCTCTCTTATACTCTTCCATTTACAATTTTTTTCTTAATATCGACTTTTTATTTTTCAGATAAATTCAGTGTAGGTGCATCTTAGATAAATAAATAATTTTACATAACAAGTTATCTTAAAGACCATAGACATGGATTGATGAGAGAGGGGAAGAGCAATTTCTATGCCTCTGTCTTAACTCTCCCTGCCTTCCTAGATTCAACCAGTGTCTTGGTTTCATCCACATACGCTTGTGAATCTTTGTTCTCAGTGATGAATTTTGTTAAGTCTCATAGTAGGAGTAGCCTGACTGATGAAAGTAGTAGCTCGTGCATATCTCTGAATGTCACGAAATATAAACGTGATGTAAAATCTCTGTCATCAGTGATGCAGCAGCAAAAGTCCTACTGATAATATCAAATGGAGTCATAAAGTTTTCTGTCAGACTATCAGTGTACATATATACATTAAAAAATAAATCTACTTTTCATCATCATATCTGTGTTTTTGTCACTCAAATGAATTTTATTATTTCTTCAAGGTTCTTCACATACATACACCTTAAGACAGTGATGGCAAACCTATGACACGTGTGTCAGAGGTGACACGCGAACTCATTTTTTTGGTTGATTTTTCTTTGTTAAATGGCATTTAAATATATAAAATAAATATCAAAAATTTAAGTCTTTGTTTTACTATGGTTGCAAATATAAAAAAATTTCTATATGTGACATGGCACCAGAGTTAAGTTAGGGTTTTTCAAAATGCTGACACTCCGAGCTCAAAAGGTTTGCCATCACTGCCTTAAGAGATGTCAAGTAGGCGTAACATGTTCTCAAAAAATTAGGGTTGGCGCGCAGAGTCAGAGATTTTGAGTCAGAGATTTTGCTGGTTTTGGCATGCATTCACAAAAAGGTTGCCCACCCCTGTACTAGGGATTAGGACGTGATATGTTTGTGGGTCATGATCAGCCTAAGACAAAGCAACTGTGCATTGTGCCATCAACTTAATCCTTTGTTTTATCAGATGTCATATGGCTTCCCATGGCTGGGAAGAGAAAAGTAAAGGTTGGGTTGGCCAACCAACAAAGTGCTGTCTGATGGATTTTCCTAGTGCAAAGTGGGGAAGGAATAATAAAGGAAAAGAGGAGAAGGTGGAAGACATTCTAGAAAGACAGGCTCCAGTTGCACAATGGCAAAGTGGAGAAGTTGGAAGATAACAGTAAGCATCAAAGGACAGGTGGAATTCAGAACATTTGTTAGAACCCATTGAGAGGTAAAGTTGGAAAAGTAATTTCATGTCCAGATGGTGTGAGGACTGGATTTTCATATCAAGAGGGAAGACTGTATTTTGTAGAATGGAGATGATCTAAACTTCTGGGCTCTGTTACTGTCATCATTTCATTTTTCCTGTATCAAGTTGAATTTCTCTCAGATTGCCTCTGGTGGGCAAATTGGGTATTCTAGAAACCCAGGTTCTTTTGCAGTCAAATGCTCTACCACTGAGCTATACCCCCAACCCAGGTTCTTTTGGAATGTGTTCCCATGTTGGTGTTTTTTACAATTTCTAGCCCAATGCAGGTGTCACAAATGCTTTTGGATCTCACATGATTAGTGACACCATTTTTACTAGAATTTTTATTCGGCTGCTTCTCATGCTTTTTGCTAATTGTGCCTCACTTCTCTTCTATCCCCAGTATTAGTTCTAAACATTTTTTGAGCAACTGATCTTTGGAAATTGAGATGTAAGTATTCATTCCTCATTTTTTCTTTTCTTTTTCTTTTTTTTTCTTTTTTTTGTTACTGGGGTAAACTGCACATTTAGTTTCATTATAAGAAAGCAACTGGTACACTTTTAATGTTTAAAATTGAGCATTACCTTTTCTTTCCAGTGAAACAAACAAAAGAAAATTAATTAAACAGGAACAAAATACAATAGGGAATGATGATTCCAAATAAGATTCTGCAGGTCTGCTATTGTCCCATTGAGTGGCAGCGCCCAAGCCGTAGGAGAGAATTTCATCTTAAACTGCAAGGAAGTCCATTAAACATCACAATTAAACATACCAAAGGGGAAACCTTGTTGTCAAAATGCCCACTTAACTAACCCAAATATCTCATATCTACCCTTTGACCTTCTATAAACCCATTTTTATTTTTTTTAAAAATGTTCCATACAAGAGTAAGTAGACAGTATATGTTGGTAAATGCTGTTTACATTCACAGAGACACTGTGTAATCTGTGTGCTCAATGTACAGAGAAAGGAGGAAGAAAGCGCGAATTTTGTGCACTACTGCATGGGCTGAGCCTCCAGCCTCCAGCCTCCAGAGGAGCAATGTAATCAGAAAGTTTTTCTTTTCCACGGAGCACAGGGCATTGATTCCACATAGTGTTTGTTGAGTAGGGAAGGGATAAAAATGAATTTGGACTTGTGTGCATCCATATTAGCCTAACCAATGCACACAGACAACAGGGGGATGAGAGCATGAGTGGGGGAGGGGGGGTTATAGGGGACAAGGAGTGGATAGGGATACATATATAATACCTTAATCAATAAAGAAAAATAAATAAATAAAAATAAATGAAAAAAATAAAAATACTTTTAAAACTAAAAAAAAAAAAAAGTGAATTGGGAACAGACAGTATTAGAGATTCTTTTCCCACTGTATTCTGCTCAAGGTATTTCCCCCAAAATAAGTTGAGAGCCAGGATGTAAGGGAGAGAAAAGACTTTAAGGGCAGAATGATTGAGCCTAAGAGTAAAACAAAACAAAACAAAATCCAGATTGAACTTGCTCCCAGTGACTGGAGGAAACTTTTAAAAAGAAGGTTGGAATCCATCTGTGTTCCTTAGTCACCGTCTCCTTCATCCCCATCAGCTTCTTCGTTGGTAGCTTTCAATCCTCTCCCTCTCCCCCTCCATCATCATCTTCTTCTCTTCTCCTTCCCCATCTTCATCTTCCATATCAGGAAGCAAGTAGTAATGAATTGGATTTTGGCAAATACCACCTTCGATGATCTCTCCCAACTTACCTGCACCTGCATCAGAATGGCCATAAACCAGATTTTTGTTTCTCGGCCTCTTCCTGCTGGCTTTATCCTGCATTGGATGTGAACATTTCACCAAATCCTTTCCAGATATTTTGTGGACTTTGAAAATGCATCACGGCTTGCACTCAGATGAAATTCTTTGGGTACAACTATTTTCCAAGGAAAGGTTTTCATCGCAATGAAAATCTGTTCTGTGACCTGATTTATTACTTTTCAATTCTGTACTTCAACTCTGGTTAAATAACACAGTGCCTTTCCATGCGTGTCCCCACACAGTGCAGTCATAGAGATGGTTGCAAATATTGTTGCTCAAAAATGTGGGATTTGGGCCATCAATTCCTACCTCTTCTGAAAAACAATGGTTGGCAGAATTTGTTATATGTCCACCTTGAGAATCTTCTCCCTGGCTTGTTCATTGAGTTGGTCTGTCTTATTTTTTGCTCTCTCAATATGTTCAGTTGCTTCTTGCTGTGTTTTTTCTCCCATTGGCAAGACCAAGAAGCCATTGGATTTCTTCTTGAGGGGGGAATGGAAGGCGTTTGGGGGTCAGGCTATGGGGAGAGTCCAAGAAGCTGGCCCAGGAGAAGATACACTTCTGGAGGAGGCTCTGAGAATTCAAAATTAAATGTTTTAAACTTATAGTTTCATGCATTCACAATGTTATGCAACTGTCACCTCCCTCTAATTCCAACCCATTTCAGCAGCCAAAAGGAAACCCCTGCACCATTAATCAGCCACTGCCCATTTTCTCTTCCTCCAGTCCCTTGCGGCACCACATTTACACTCTGTCTCTATGGATTTATCTGCTTTGAGTACTTCCTCCAAATTTAATGAAACAACATGTGACCTTTTGTATCTGTTTTTTTTTTTACTTAGCATTATTGTCTCATTTTATTTTGATTATCTATACTATTAAGAATTATACTTTAGCTGTTGGTATTTAACATTAAGTATATTGATGTTATAATATACTAGGGGCCCGGTGCATGAAATTTGTGCACTGGGAGAGGGGTGGTCCCTTAGCCCAGCCTGCCCCTTCTCACATACGGGGAGCCCTCAGGGGATGTCCTTCTGACGGCTTAGGCCTGCTTCCTGATCCCCTTGGGGAGCGGGCCTAAGTCACAGTCTGGCCTCCTTTTGTGGGAGGTGACCGGGCTGATCAGGGGAAGGCACCAGCCCATTATCCCGCTGCTGCAGCCACTGCCAGTCACCGCAGCCACCAAGGTGTTTTCATCAACATGGACTCCAGTTCTTTCCCCATGAAAAAATGACAACTTTCTTTAGGCATTTTCAAGATGTGTCTTTCATAGGATATGACATTTATTTATTTATTTATTTATTTATTTTTTATCCTCACCTGAGGATATGTTTCCATTGATTTTTAGAGAATGTGGAAGAGAGAGGGAAAGACAGAGAAAAACATCAAAGTAAGAGGAACACTTTGATTAGTTGCCTCCTGCATGAGCGCTGACCTGGGCCCCAGCCAGGGAAGAGCCTGCAACCTAGATACATGCCCTTGGTCAGAATTGAACCCAGACATGTGGTAGGCAGGCCGAGGCATTATCTACTAAGCCAAAGCGGCTAGGGCAGGATATGATATTTCTTAGCCCCTCCAGCATCAGACCTTCGTTTTTTTCTCCAGGAGTGAGGTGGAAAAACCCTACATCACCTTCTTGGATTCTTTTTTTTTTCTTTATTTTATTTTATTTTTTTTAATTAAATCTTTATTGTTCAGATTATTACATTTGTTCCTCTTTTTCCCCCCATAACTCCCCTCCTCCCAGTTCCCACCCCACCCTCCGCCCTCACTCCCCACCCACTGTCCTCATCCATAGGTGCACGATTTTTGTCCAGTCTCTTCCCGCACCCCCCACACCCCTTCCCTCCCCCGCCCAGGAATAGTCAGTCCACTCCCTTTCTATGTCCCTGATTCTATTATAATCACCAGTTCATTCTGTATATCAGATTATTTATTCACTTGATTCTTAGATTCACTTGTTGATAGATGCATATTTGTTGTTCATAATTTGTATCTTTACCTTTTTCTTCTTCTTCCTCTTCTTAAAGGATACCTTTCAGCATTTCATATAATACTGGTTTGGTGGTGATGAACTCCTTTAGCTTTTCCTTATCTGTGAAGCTCTTTATCTGACATTCACTTCTGAATGAGAGCTTTGCTGGGTAAAGTAATCTTGGTTGTAGGTTCTTGGCATACATCACTTTGAATATTTCTTGCCACTCCCTTCTGGCCTGCAAAGTTTCTGTTGAGAAATCAGCTGACAGTCGTATGGGTATTCCCTTGTAGGTAACTGATTTTCTTTCTCTTGCTGCTTTTAAGATTCTCTCTTTGTCTTTTGCTCTTGGCATTTTAATGATGATGTGTCTTGGTGTGGTCCTCTTTGGATTCCTTTTGTTTGGGGTTCTCTGCTCTTCCTGGACCTGTAAGTCTATTTCTTTCACCAGGTAGGGGAAGTTTTCTGTCATGACTTCTTCAAATAGGTTTTTCAATATCTTGCTCTCTCTCATCTTCTGGCACCCCTATAATTCTGATATTGGTACGCTTGAAGCTGTCCCAGAGGCTCCTTACACTATCTTCGTATTTTCGGATTCTGTTTTCCTTTTGCTTTTTCGGTTGGGTGTTTTTTGCTTCTTCGCATTTCAAATCTTTGACTTGATTCTTGCGTTCCTCTGGTCTGCTGTTGGGTGTCTGTATAATATTCTTTATTTCAGTCAGTGTATGCTTAATTTCTAGTTGGTTCTTTACCACAACATTGAGGGTCTCATTAGATTTCTTGTAGATCTCATTAAGTTTATCGGCAGTTTCTAGAAAATTATTGAAGGACCTTAAAAGTGTGGTTTTGAGCTCCATATCCTCCAAATCTGACATCTGAGTCCTGTTTCTTTGTCTCCACATTTTTTATGCTTTCTTGGTGCACCCCCTTGTGGTCTTTGTGCGAAGTCTTGTTGTAGTTAAGCCTTGATTGTTGTAGGTAATTACTACTTGACCTCCAGGCCAACTGGCTATGTGAATCAGCTGTGTCTGCAGTGGGAGAACTACTGTCCTCTAGGGAGGTGCTAATCTAGCCTTTGCCTGAGACTATCCGTCAAATGCCTCTGTGCAGGGCTTGGGCGGGGCGGGTCCCAGGGGATCTACAGGGCGGGCGGAGCGAGCAGTTATGGCTGCTCTCGGTCTGTCCCCAGGGGCTCTTCCTCTCAGAGTCCCAGCAACCGCTGCAAACCTCGAAGAGAAAGCTGCATTCGAGTTCCGACCGAAGCCAGACAGTCCTGCTTCTCCCGTTTGAGTCTGGGTCCCTAGAGACTCGCCCCGGATATGGAGCTCAGAGTCTGAGGCTCCCTCCGGATTGAAACAGACAACCACGCCCTCAGCCACCAGCCCGCTCCGTGCGCACCTCCACACCTCAGTATTTTACTTCAGCACTGCGCCTCCTCTGAGTCTCGGTATGCTTTCTTCTTTCCTCCTAGTTGTAGAACTTCCACTCAGCCAGCCTTCCTGTGGTTCTGGATGATGTCCGTTCCATCTTTTAGTTGTATTTTTGGAGTGGTTGTTCGAGGCAGCAAACTCCGGCATTAACCTATGTCGCCATCTTGGTTTCTCCACCTTCTTGGATTCTTATTACCCAAGTTACTAAGAATATTACCAGTGGCATACAGGGAGCTTAGCCAATGAGCTGTCAGAAAAGGTGTTTCCTCTGTAGTTCATACCGATCCCCGGCTCGGCACCTGCCCAGGCCTAAGGCCTTAAGCTAGGCATTAGGCCTGGACAGGGGACCCCCAGCCCCGTGGGATCACTGACTACACCCCTGCCCAGGCCTAAGACCTCTGGCTGGGGCCTTAGGCCTGGGCAGGGGACCTGCAGCCCCCTCCGATCGTAGGCTCCGCTCCTGCCCAGCCCTTAGGCCTCTGGCTGGGGCATTAGGCCTGGGCAGGGGACCCCCAGCTTGCTCCAATCACAGGCTCTGCCCCTGCCCAGGTCTCAGGCCTCTGGCCAGGGCATTAGGCCTGGACAGGGGACCCCCAGTTCGCTCTGATCGCCTACCCAGGCCTCAGGCCTCTGGCTGGGGCGTTAGGCCTGGGCAGGGGACCCCCAACTTGCTCCAATCACAGGCTCCACTCCTGCCCATGCCAGAGGGGCATTAGGCCTGGGTAGGGAACCCCCAGGCCGCTCAGATTGCCTGTCCAGGCCTAAGGCCTCTGGCTGGGGCCTTAGGCCTGGCAAGGGACCCCCAGCCCACTCTGATCACAGGCTCCACCCCTGCCCAGGCCTCAGGCTTCTGGCCGGGGTGATTGCCGGCTCCGCCTCCCCGGGTGGCATCTGGCGCTGCCCGCCCCACTTCTCGGTCCCCGATCTGCGGCCCGGATCCGCGGGCACTATCTGGCGCTGCTGGTCCCACCTGCAGTATGCAAATTTAATGGCCATCTTTGTTGGGTTAATTTGCATACTCTTCTGATTGGCTGGTGGGCATAGCAAAGGTATGGTCAATTAGCATCTTTGTCTTTTATTAATGTAGATTATTTTTTGATGTCTTATCCGCCAAGCCCAAATCGTTCTTTCATTTATTTTATTTCATGTATTTACTTTGATCAGGGAATTCTGATCGCCCTGTTACCTTAGAAGACCTGAAGAAACTTAAATATCTCGAGTGTGTTATTAAGGAGACCCTTCGTATTTTTCCTTCTGTGCCTATAATTGGACGTGGTCTTAATGAAGATTGTGATGTTGGTGAGAATTCTTTCATGAAAGTAGTGGGGAGAGTGGACTTTTTTGTATCTGTCTTGCTTTATTCTCATGACATATCGACTGCCTCATGACAGGAGGATACAAGGTTGTGAAAGGCTCTCAAATACTCATCATTCCCTACGCACTGCATAGAGACCCGAAGTACTTCCCAGACCCTGAGGAGTTCAAGCCAGAGCGGTTCTTTCCCGAGAATTCGATGGGACGCCATCCATACGCATATGTGCCCTTCTCTGCTGGACCCAGAAACTGTATAGGTTTGTATCCATCAGAATTGTTTTGACCTTTCAGGCGCACATGACAGGGGTTTCTTACAATAATGTCTTTGAGATGTGGTGTGTCAGATACAAGTCTGTTAAAAAACTTGTTTTATTTTTTTCTCCCACTTTATTATGACTGTCGTAAAGTATATCAGTTTTGTAGGGCTGCTGTAACAAAGCACCACAGACAGGTGGTGGCTTAAATGACAGAATTTAATTTTCTCACAATTCTGGAAGCCAGAAGTACAAGATCAAGGTGTCTGCAGGGCTGGTTTCTTCTGAGGCCTCTCTCCTTGGCTTGTAGATAGATGTCTTCTCCCTGTGTCTTCACATAGTTTATTCCTGTGTGTGTGTGTGTGTGTGTGTGTGTGTGTGTGTGTGTGTGTGTGTTTCTAATTAATCTCCACTCAAGGATATGTTTTTATTTATTTTTAGAAAGAGAGGGAAACATTGATGTGAGGGAAACATTGAGTGGTTGCCTCCCATACGTGCCCAAACCAGGAATCTAACCCACAACCTAGGTATATGCCCTGATAGAATTGAACTAACAACCTTATGCTGAATGGGATGACAAACCAACCAACTGAGCCACCCAGCCAGGGCTTGATCTCTTTTTTTTATAAAGACACCAGTCAGATTGGATTAGGGCCCATCCATAGGACCTCATTTTATTTTAATCGCCTCTTTAAGGGCCCAATCTACTAATGCAGTCACTTTCTGAGGTTCTGAGGGTTAAGAATTGAGCAGATGAATTTGGGGGGGATACCATTCAGCCCATATCATAAAGCATAACCAGTTTCATGGTAGAGTTTTAAAATATAGATCTTTGGATTGAAGTAGAATATACTTTATATGGTAGAAAGCTTATTTATAACAATTAGTTTATTTAACCTGTTTTTATTGCTTGTAGGAATTCCTTTTTTCAAAACCAAAACAGAGAATGCTCACCATAGGACCAGCAGAAACACTTCAACAAAATGAATGCACATTGCCATGCATTATAAACACTTTTGGCTTTAGTATACCTGGGGTTTTAGTGTTTATGTAAATGCAGGCATTGGTACAATGAGGCCTGGTAACTCTATAGTAAACTACATGAAAGGCCCAGTAGGAAAGCGTTCTAGAGTTGTGGTTCTCATGCTTCAATGAGCCCAGGATTCACCTGGGTGCTGCGTGGGCTAGATTCCTTGTCCTCAGAGCTATTCAGATGCACTGGGTGGGAGCCAGAAGGGCACCCAAGAATCTTTATTATTAGGAAGCATCCTAAGTGATACTGGTTCTCCCAGGGCCTGCTGTGAAAATCTAACATCACTTGCTCCCTCTAATAGTACCTGTTGTTTCTCCCATTTGAGATATATCTGTAATTAAAGTCATGTTATTTACATTAATTTGAAGGTCAAAGGTTTGCCATGATGGAAGAAAAGGTCGTTCTTTCATGCATCCTGAGGCATTTTTGGGTAGAATCCAACCAGAAAAGAGAAGAACTTGGTCTGACAGGAGAGGTGATTCTTCGTCCTACTAATGGCATCTGGATCAAGTTGAAGAGGAGAAATGTAGATGCATCCTAACTCTATTATTGGGCTGTGCCTTAATAGGAATAAAGTCTTTCTTTAAGAGAAACTTTGCATTTTCAATGTGTTAATCCCTACTCCTAATTTTTTCTTATCACCATTTACCTTGGGGTAAAGTCTTCCAAAGAGAGGGCTTTTATATTTTCATCACCACCATTATCTTACCCTTGCTCTTGATAGCAAAGGACAAGTTAACTGATATCCGTACCCAAATAAACGTATACATTTCTCAACAGAGGGATCTATAGACCAATTCAATTTCAATTGACAAAACCAAAGGATATAAGTTCATTGAATTTCCTGAATTTCTTTAAGGTATTCTTGTTCATCACAAATATACATATATACATATACATTTAATTTGAAAAGGGTAATTAAATACTTAGGCTGGAGCTTAGGTTTTAATAATTATATGAGTGGCATCAGTTATAAGAATAATGATGATGATACTTTTCAGATTTTATCAAGGAGAGCAGATCATTTATAAGTTGACTCATAGGTTCTTTTCCTATTTCACTTTTAACCGTGTTCTATGGCCTTCATTTCATTTCATGCTACATAACATCACAATTACCTTCTCACATCATATATTATCGGGAGAGATTCCTCTTGGTTATTGCCAATCCCTCATAATGGCTTTTGGAGCTGGAAGCACCTTTGACCTTATCAGGTTATACTCCTTTTCATTCCAAGGGGATAAGATCTATCAGAGGTAAGTTTCTATCCAAAGTCATACCACTAGTGGGTGACAGAGCTGGAAATAGATAGAGGTCTAAACTCTAAATCTCTACTACAATATGCTATTGCTTTATGAAACTCGGGTCTATAACTGGGGGGTATCATTAGAACACAGATCTTCTAGGATTCTCTCATTATTAAGGAGAAAAGAGGCCATACATGCATAGTAATCCAGCACTTAGTTTAGGGTTAAACTACTGGGAAATTCAGTACTCCATAACACACCTGTCAAGCTGACAACTGACACAAATTTCCTGAATTTGAATTCCTTTGACAATATCTGTATTCCCTCATTCAATGACTTAAAAAAAACTTCTTTTAATAAATAATTTTAATGAGATTGTTTCTGTTTCTACATTGATTTTAGAGTGGGAGGAATGGGGAGAGAGAGAAACATCGATGTGGTGTAAGTGAGGTACCTTGATCCATTGCTTCCCATTACCTCCAGACTGGGGACTGAACTCACACCTAGGTGTGTGCCCTGACTGGGAAGTGTACTTGTGACCTGGTGCATGGACAGAGATTGTTTCTTTAGTTTTCTCAAGGCAATAGCAGGAAGAAACAACAAACTAAGAGAATGGAATATATATTCTTTAATGGATATCAAAGGAAGAGGTTACCCAACCAAAGTCATTGGGAAAGTATTATGGGCTTAGACATTCCGGGCAGGGTCAACAGCTCTATGCACTTTACCATCCCAATGACTCCAGTGCAGACAAGTCAGTCCGTATGTTGCTGAGAAAAAGTCAAGGAAGTATATGATGCAGTTGAAAATGATTCCTAAGATATGGTAAACTTTGTTGTCTAGAAAGTAGATATATGTAGAACATTCATCCCCAGATGATTTTGGATAGTTGAAGTTTTATTCTTGGAAATTGGTAATATTTCTCAATTTCATGCACTTACATATAAACCTTGCCTTTTAAAAAAATGTAGTGACCCTACACTAGCCATGAAATTAAATTTAAAACAAAGCATTGCTTTGTGTTACCTTTTGGCTTAAAATCTTCACTTGGCCCCAGAATAATTTATTTTACATATTTCAATTGGAAACTCACTTAAACTGTGTCAGTTAAACTGAGTTGGAATGGAGAACGTATGATCTGCAGGAGCAACATGGAGATGCTGACTTTTTTAAAAATAGGAAGATGATCAAATATCTGCTTGTGTCCCTATTACTTATCATGCTCCTGCTTGAATGAGGTAGATACTAATAATAAACTACATTTTAGACATTGGTGCTACATTTTTTTCTAAGAATTGATGTGTTTGAAATATATATTACTATAAAAGATAAATTAGTTGGTGACTGCTTTATAATAAGTAATAAAAGAAATAGCACTTTGAGTTAAGGTCCTCAGTGTCACTCAGACTCCCTAACAAAATGATTCCAGTGCAGTTATCATAGACTGATCTTGAGTTTCCCTGACTCTGAAAAATAAGTGGAAAAACCAACATATTTTGCTTAATAGAACGGAGAAAGTGAAATCTCTTAGGACTATCTGGGAATCAGCAAAAGCCCCAAGCATCCACTGGGTACCCAGGGATTTATCATCTAGAAATCTCTCCAGGTGATGGACTACTGAATCGATGGTCTGTTCATTGTCACAGACAACTGTAGAACATCAGTTTCTGGACCAACGACTGACCTGTTTCACAAATAAAGAGATTCTTTGGCTATATCTAGAAGATCAAAATGTATTTCTACCACCTCATGATGTGTGTGTGTGTGTGTGTGTGTTACAAGCCATTAGCAACCCTATGAATGAGTGATGTTCACAATATCATGTTCTCAACTGCCCTACTCAGCCCTTGTAGATAGCTAACTATAACTTCTTTTATGGCCTCAATCCATCTCATATTTGATCTTCCTCTTTTTTGCTGCCTTTGATTTTTCCAAGCATTATTGTCTTTTCAAAATAATTCTGCCTTCTCATGATGTGCCTGAAGTAAGACAGCTTCAGTTTTGTCTTTTTTTTTTTTTACCTACAGTGATGTTGAAGGCTTAACTTGCCCTTGGATCCACTTGTTCATCTTTCTGGCTGTCCACGGTATCTGTAGAGCCTTCCTCCAACACCATACTTCAAATTAGAAAATCATGTCTAAACACTATGACAAATTTTCTTTTGAAGAAAAGAAAATATTAGCATCAGGTTTCTATATAGAAATGTGATTTTTAGTACAGCTTTTATTCACACGAAACATAAGTTGACTAAGATCAGGAAAGATAGGACTCAGTAAACGTAAAGTACAATAAGAAGAAATTATTGGTGTCTTGATTGATACCCTCAATCTAAAAGGCATCACAACTTGCATATTTGAAGTACACTGAATGACCAGGTTATTTCAACCACCTGACTTGTAGGAAAATTAGCTATAATTTCATGCTGAAGTTGCTAGAGGGCCAGACCATTATAAATAGGGAAGCAGTTTGTTTACCATGACAGTAGAAATTATTTTTTCTGAAGATATGGGTAAACAACGCAATTTAACAGGCTTTGAACATGGAATATATATAATATTATTATAACCAGATTATTATGACCACCCCATCAGTACTTCATTGGGCCACCTTTTGCCTTCAATACTGTGGCGATTCTTCTTGGCATTGACTCCACGAGATGTTGAAAGGTGATGCGAGGAATCTGACACCATGCCTGATGAATAGCACTGTCCAGTTCTGTGAGATTTGATAGTTGTGAAACCAGCTGCCTGATTGCTCTTTTAACTTCATCCCACAAATGCTCAATTGGATTGAGATCTGGTGATTGTGGGGGCCACCTAAGCAAGGTAAAGTCTCCCTCATGTTCTTGAAACCACTCCTGCACAATGTGTGTTATCTGTCCTGTGTGAGCTCACTTCTGAAATATGTAATCGCCTGGAATGATCCAAGTGGACGCACAGGAGGATCAAGGGAGGGAGGAGTCGGGGGAAGCCTCAACCCTCCATCTGTAGGGGTGTAATTTTTCTTCCGCGGAGTCGGAAGGTCTGTAGGAACCCCCTCAATCTGAGACAAGGCGGGTTGCTCCCGCTGGTTGGAGCGCAGCCATCGTCTAGCTTCAGTTTTTGCTTCCATGGAGTTGGAAGGCTGTTCTTTGGGGCCCTCTTGTTTGTCTGTGTCTGTGTTTTTGTTTTCTGTGGACTTACTGGACGGATGTTATGGGACAGACTCAGACTGCTCCTTTGGGTATTGTGATTGATCATTTCAAGGAGATTGGGGGAGGCTGTAGAGCTCCCTCAGGAGTTGGGAAGTTGTTAGAAATTGAATGGATTGTTTAAACTCTGAATGAATGTCTGGTGAAAGTATGTGAGTGTGGAGGGAGGGGGCCTGCCCTCTCCCCTCCTTTGTGTGGCTCCAGGATTTTGGTCAGGTGGGCATCTGAGTAAGGGTCTGTGAAAACAGGTCACCCCCTCCCCAGGTAAATGGGTCTGAAATTTCTGTGCACGTGTGAGAAGAAAAGCTGGCTTAGAACTAATGTGCGCACCATCCGATTTTGGATAGAATTTTAAGCTGGAAGCTCCTTGCAAATGTGCAGAAAAAGATGCTAGCTAAATTCTAGCAGCAGGATTGGCATTTCCATAATAAAGAACAGTTTTTCCAAAGGAAAAAAAAATGGTCCTTTGTTAATTAAGAAAGCTTTTCTTAATGGAGGAAGGAGATAGTTGCCTCCTGCCTGCAGCAAAATCTTAAAGAATGTGGTCAATTTACATCTGAAAAGACCAGGTATGTCAGAACCTGTTTGCAGGGCTCAAATGTAGTTTTCCAGAGCCACTTGGAAGTAAAAAGTAGTTTACTAGTCAAAGAACTGCTAATATTTGACTTGTGGGCTCTGAAGGTTTAAAGTGCAAATTGAATCGGAAGAAATTAATTAAATATCTAATGTATAACTTGTTTTTGTCAAAATATGTTACTCATTGGTCTGATTAAAAGGGGGATTAATTTTAAGATCTCAACTGAATTTTTAATGCAAAAACCAGTTTGAATTTGATTGATATTCTTTAAGATAATTATAAAAGATATAAACAGCTAATGAGATTTCTGTTTGTCTACAATATAAGGTTGGCCATCTATCTTTTAGGAATTTTGGTTTGCTCTTCCCTTGTTTATTGTGAGAATAAGGAAATCATCTTTTCTGTCAGAGAACAGTTTAGACAGCCACTCTGAGCTGTGTGACTTGGCTGCCGCCATGTTGGCCGCATGGTTTGCCGCTCCCCTGGGGGCCGCCATCTTGAAACAGCAAAGGCCCCTCCCTCTGATTTAGTCAGGGGTGGAGCTTTAAGGCGGAGTTTTGCTGCAGAAATGTGGATGGGGCAGGAAGTGTGCTTGCCTCGCAGATTTATTTTTAAGCTAATCTCTTAAATCTAGAAAACCCTGCTTTCCTTAAACTAAAAACAATTAAAGGTTATGTCAAAGTCTTTAAAAGGCACTGATAGCAGTAATCCAATTTCTAATTTTCAGATAGAAACTGTGGTTTCATACTGATCTTAAAGGGCATATTTTTCCTTTGCCTGGAAGGGACAGTGCAGCTGTCCCAGGGTCGGGAGGGCTCCAGCTAACTTGCAACTCAGTGTTCGGGAGACCCAGGATATGCCTAAGTTTAACCTAGGTTCTAGATAATGTGTTTACCCACAGCTGTGGTTTGGATTGCATGCTGTCTCTGCTTCTGTAAATTGATCTGTCCTTATTGCTTAAATATGTATCCTTGTTGTTAAATTTGAATGTATTGTTAATCTGAGGAATGTTAAATATTTATGTGTCACCTAAAAATTAAGGCTAAAAGTTCTAACTAACTGAAAAGCATGGCTTTGGTGTGATGAAAAGAAAAAGAAATGTTGAATAAATAATAGGCCAGTAAGCTGGAACTGGTCACTGGTGGTGGATTGTGAGAAGAGCTGGACACTGCCTAACTTCTCCTTCCTTGGTACCCCTGAAACATACTTCTGGCCTTGATTTTCTTGGTTTTTGGTTTTGGATTTGTTTGTTTGTTTGTGATGAAAACCGTTTCTATCTGAATGAGACATAGGTCAAAAATCCTGTCCTGGGATGTGGGAAAGAAAGGCCCCCACATCTGTTCCTGTCAGGCCCCCATCAGGGGACTTGGGCGGTGTTCCTGTTATCTGCTCAAGAGCCCAAGACTGTAAAGATACTTGTTCACTGAAAAGGTGTAAGTATAAATGTTTATTTGATGTTTGTAAACACCTCTGTCTGTTTGTTTGCTGGGAACTTTGATTTGCTATGTGACATTCTGTGCTGTGTTGGGATTTTGGAATTCTGGGGTAAATTTAAAAGGTATTTGTGGCTTTTCTAGTCTGATTGGAACATTTAAGGGTGGGGCTCACAGTTTCTCAAGGCAAAGATTTAATGGGCCCTTCCCCCTGCCTGTGCTGAATTAGATAATACAGGCCAATGTCATTTAGCTTGCTGGTTAAAGAAAGACAATGGACCCTGGAATCTGTAAAGATGGGCTGAAATGAAGCTGGTCAAATGTACTGAAAGGGTTTGGTATCTGTTGCTGCTAGCAAAGGAGGGGCTGATATCTCCTTCTAGTGCACTCCCTTGAAAGAGGCCTGGTTGCTGCTCTGCCACAAAGGGCACAAGTAACGCAGGTAGTAACCAGGGCTATTGGGGCAAATTGGAAATTACATTGTGCTTATAGACCCCAAAGTTCAGGGCAGGTAAAAAGGAACCATGGAAACTGGCGGGGACTGGGTGGCTCTCCTATCATGTTTAGCAGGCCACCCCCTATCATTCCTAACCTTAAAGCTGACTTTCTTGCTGCAAGAACTATCTCTTTCCTTGAGAGGGCTCCAGAGGGCGCACGAGGACATTTGGCCGCTCCTCAGCGTCACCCAGGAGACCGGCCCAACCCCAACTCCTCATCAGTACAGACCAGGAGATTGGGTCTACGTCAAAAGGCACCACCTGGAGACCCTGGAGCCACGTTGGAAGGGTCCCTACACCGTGGTGCTGACGACCCCCAGCGCTCTCAAAATAGATAGACGGTGTCACGACCTGGGTCCATCACACCCACGTCCGGTCAGCGGACCCATCCGCAATCCAGAAAGACTTCGTCACCAAATGGAGCGTCAATCGAGATCAACACAACCCGCTCAAGCTCAAGCTACGTCGTGCTCGACCTGCCCGATGCTGGTAACATTGAACAGACTTAGATAATGCCTGCGTCTTCATGGACATGGCTCCAAAAAGACAAGGACAATTCATAGGAAGATCAGGAATAGACTTTAGTATCACATGTTTAGTAGCGGAAGATTTGGCTGCCTGAAGTGGCCATGATGCCAATATTATGTTTCATTGTATTGATATGTTATATTGACCTTTAATTCTCTTGCAGGTTTGAGTGTGTGTTGGCTCTCCTGGAAGGGAACTGTGTGGGGTGACCCCCAAAAGTAAAGGATGTCTAGCTGCCAAGAGGGCAGGTGCCCAACTGGGCAGGAAAGGGTGTTCATCAGGTTTTGGTCTCTGTTGAAAGACAGTTGACAGTTGGCAGCCTGAGTACTGCTTTCAGGCCTGCGTAATCATGCCCATGTCAGGGGTAGTAAGCTGGGAAAGGCCTGTTTAGAATAAAAGGTCTAAGGCATGGTTATGCATAGAAAGAAAGTTTAATGCCAACAATTACTGTTTTGTTAAAAGGAATTGGCAAGGAAAGTCAGAAAATCTTAGAGTAGGTCAGTATGTTTTTCTCCTTATGTAATTCCTCCGAAATTTGGCAATGCTAAATAAGTCATGGCAATACATTTCTTTGCATAGATTCAATAAGACCAGTTCCTAATAGTGGTTTTATTAACGGAAAACTTTGACTGGAGTATCATGTTTTAAAGAGCCCTGTCTGAGCTCTAAAGACTTGAAGCCAGTAAGAATGCCATGAAAAAAAGCCTGGTATCC
Source organism: Myotis lucifugus (assembly GCF_000147115.1). Taxonomy (NCBI): domain Eukaryota; kingdom Metazoa; phylum Chordata; class Mammalia; order Chiroptera; family Vespertilionidae; genus Myotis; species Myotis lucifugus. The sequence goes on along the minus strand of NW_005871150.1, from coordinate 2,720,150 downwards.
TGCTTGGAAGCCCTGAAGATGGCTGGCGCTGAAGCGTCAGGCCCATGCCCTACCATCACTGGCGGTTGGAAAGAGTAGAAGGGGAGCAGTAAAGATGCCTCTGCATCCCTGCAGAACCCCCACACACTCTGGGCCGCAACAAGTAGGAGGGCTACTGAGATGGGCCTTAAAGCCTGGAGCGTGGGCTCAGGTGGAGTTGCTACAGGTGAGAAATTCACCTAACTCAGCAGATACTGCAGGCAGGCCTGATGGCAGCTGGATGGCTTGGCTACCTGGCCCTACGGGACACATTGAAATTCAACCATGAAATTCCAGCAAAGGTAGTCAGTTACCATTCTTGTTGTGTTTATGCAAACATCAGGACAGTAGATAAATTGATCTTAATTTGGCCTTTTAATAGCCATGGAGGAATTTTAAGAAGAAAAATCCTATTTTGATAGAAGTTGTTAAAGCTAAAATGTTTTCTTTCCCTTCCACTGGATCATTTGTTAAACGTATAGGGATAGTTCAGTTGATAGTTCTGTGTGCCCACTACAGGCCTCTAGCAACGGTGAAATAGAAATGCAGTCCGTCTCATGATTGAGCCGGAAGTTCCAAGACAAAGGGGGGAATGAAAGGGCGAGGACTACGCCCTCCATCTTACCCTGTGTCCTCCATTTTGGGGCAGACATGTGCTCAGGAAAGTATCTTCTTCCCGGAAGCCCAGGCCTCTGCTGGCCACGCCCGGGATTTCTTTAAACTAACCAATGACAATCAAGGGATGTGCGCGCCATAGAGATGACCACATCCTGTGTAACAAGACCCGACTTGCGCCTGGCCAATCGGCAGGGCCCACAGTCAGCTCCCCTCTCCTCACTCCACCCCCTATTAAACCCTGTTTTTCCCACGCCATCTCACTCTGCTTCCTGTCGCTGCGTCAGCCAGGAGGGGGAGTCGAGCTAGCTCAAAATAAAGGACCCTCTGCTTTTGCATTGGACATGGCTGGCTCCCTGGTGTGGTCTTTTGGGGATCTTGAAATCTGGGCATAACAGTAAGCAATTTAATCCTAGTAAAATCTAAGAAAGTTACTGAAGGCTTCCCATGATCCCTCTATATATAAAAATGGGCCAAAAGGGAATGCTGTTTAAAAATATAATTTTAAATTTAATAAAAGGAGAAATTTTGAAATCTCTTCTACTAATATTTACAGAGTAAGCTAAAGATTGTTGTTAAAATACCAAATCTGGCCGAAACCGGTTTGGCTCAGTGGATAAAGCGTCGGCCTGCGGACTCAAGGGTCCCAGGTTCGATTCCAGTGAAGGGCATGTACCTGGGTTGCCGGCACATCCCCAGTAGGAGATGTGCAGGAGGCAGCTGATCGATGTTTCTCTCTCATTGATGTTTCTAACTCTCTATCTTTCTCCCTTCCTCTCTGTAAAAAATCAATAAAATATATTTTTTTAAAAAATAAAATAAAATATCAAATCTGACTATAATAGTAGTCACCATGACCTTAAGGCAGGGGTCCTCAAACTCTTTAAACAGGGCGCCAGTTCACTGTCCCTCAGACCGTTGGAGGGCCGGACTATAGTTAAAAAAAAAAACTAGTGAGCTGCTAAGCAACAGGCAGCAGCGGCAAAAACACCGGCGGGCCGCATGTGGCCCGCCCGTAGTTTGAGGACCCCTGCCTTAAGGGAAGTTGTTTAATGTGACATGGCCTGGCACTATCAGCCAGCATCAAAAAGCAACCATGTTTGTTACATAGGTTGCTTGGTGTAAAAAAAAAAATCCAAAAAAAAATTTAAATTGAAATTCTCTAAGTGTGGCCTGAAAGTTATTCTGGAAGAAAATAAAGAAAAGAGAGGTTTCCTTCAAATGTAACATGATAATTAAAAGTCAATATACTAGACCTTGAGAAGTAATTTGTATTTTTGCCCCTTAAACAAAACTAATGTAAAGTTACTCAAAGACTAATAGCAAAAATTTAATTAATGTCATTTACTGTCCATAACCTAGGACAAGTAAAGTTAAAAAATAAACATTATTTTAAATTAATTTAAATTGGCTAATTGGTATAAGTGAACTTTCAAGGAAACTTAATTGTACTGTGCAGGAAACTGTTCCTGAAGTATTAACTAAATTTTTTATTGATGGTTCATCACATAGTAAAATTGATTAACATGCAATGAATCCAAAGCAGTCATATTTTCTATACAGAAAATTGAAATTAAAAGTTATCAAGACTGCATTGTAAAATTTTCAAAAGCCTCCTAATATTTTAATAAAAAAAAGGGGGGGATAGTGGAAAAAAATATCCTGTAAGTAAATGCCTTAATTGCTTTAAAATTTTTCCTTTGAAAATTATTTTTCATTTGTAATACTGATAACAAGACACCCAGGAAAACACACATGTTATCAAAATAAGCCAAAGGAAAATCGTTTGGGCAAAGATAAAAAGAATCCCAAGTCTAATTTATAAAAAAGATTCCTTTTTTAACCTTTGGTCGAGAATATGTTTGTTTATTTCAAAAAAACTCCTCCAAGCCCGTGTGGATTCCTGCAACAGTGGATCCCAGAGAGGAACTGACCAGACTGTTCCAGCCACAGAAGAGCAGTGACCCCCAATAACAAGAGGAGAAACAGTCCAGAAAAGAAGATGATGAAGACGCCTTGCCATACTAGCAGTCAGCAGCTGTGCATCACTGCAGGTTGTCCAGGACCAAACCAGAGAATGCACATTGCCATCATTTTTCCACCACCCAGAACTAAAATATCATTGCTGACATGTACACATAAGAAACTGTTGGACATTGAAATTGGGACTCAAAAAAACTGTTGGCCCATAAAGAAACTTATTGCAAACTGATTCCTTTAATGCCTGGCAGCAATTTAAAGGGACATGATAGAACTCTATCCCTTCCATTGAATTTAAAAATCTTAAAACAAACATTCTTGTTAAATTTAAATAATCAAAAAGGGTGAGATGCCAGAAGCCAATTTTAGCATGTCATAATTGCAAGAATTTCATCAATAGGTTGATAGAACTTGGGGACTCAACAAGGACTGAGTCGCATATGTTGTCACTTGTTGGGAATGGCTGAGGGCATTTCCCCAAACCTGAAAAGGGATGATTGTTTGCTGCCAGACAGCTCAGGGCATCTTAATCTACATGTTATTGCCTCCTAAGGCCAAACACCTGAACAGCCATAGGCTAATTCTTCCATTCTGACAATGGACTCTGTATAGGAAACCCTGACCATTTGAAGTGTCTATCTCCACCTAGCCTCAGGACAATTTGTGTTACTAAAAAGCATGGGGTCCTGAGAAGAGAACATAGTTCCTTTTAGCTAAGCTCCTCTGCCCCCCAAATGCCTTTCAAAATTATATTTCGTCACTGGACTCTGAGTTATGCACAGCCCCTTTTCCAGATTGCTGAACCCTTCTTAATGCCGGAACAAGAACCCCGGCAAGTAGGGGTCCAGGGCATTTCTCACTATAGGTCATCTTTCTTGGCACCTTCCCGATCACTATGGACCTGCTCCTAGAGAGGGACACTCCTAGCCCAGCACCTCTGTAGGAAGGATCACCTGTAGAAAAGAGAACCAGAGTCAGGATTGGGGTCCCGCTACATGAAGAAGAAAAATTCATAGTCAGTGAACACAGCCATGGGCAGAATTGGGGCATCCTTCTCACCATCATTCCCTTCCCCTTCCTTCCTTCCATAGGCTCAGTGGTTTGTCTTTTGAGAGTTACTTCATAATTACTGCTCCTTTATCCAACCCCCGCTCTGCCAGCATCTCTTATCTCTCCCACTTCCAGAGACCTTGCCCTTCATCCTCTCCACCGCCCGATGGTCTCTTGGTCCCGAGGATAATTGGGAAACCATTGGGATCACAAGAACATGATTCAGCTCTACCGTGACCTGATGGCGAACTTTACCTGCTCCCTCAGGTTGGAGTCCCAGGTCAGAGTAGGGAGCTGCTCTGAATGTCCCTGATGCGCAGCCAGGATGCAACCCACCTCCCGCGCGCAGCCAGTTCCAGGAGAGTAGAAGACACCACAGGTTGCGCAAGGGAGCATCATGAGGCCAGGCGCCCAGCCAGGGAAAAACCCCCAAACCGAACTTCCAACCCGGCGCCCCGTTATTTCCATTCTAAAACGTACCGCTCACTCCTATAACGGAAGTCAGCGCACCCCAGCCCCAGTGCGCCTCTCCATCCTGAAGTTGCCCCTAATTGCACCCCATTCTCCTCCCCACGCCACTCAAGGGCCTCCGTGTCTTCTCAGCACTCTCTGCCTTCAGAATCCGCCTTCCGGGCTTTCGTTTCTGCTGGAACCAAACAGAGGCCCCTGTGCGTTACTAGGCGTTTGTCTGCACAACAACAACCCGGCTATGTTTTCCTCCGAGCCGGGGAGGCTCCGACCCAGTCCCGAGGGGGCAGGGCGGTACCTGCACCGGAAGTCCCGCTTCTGGGTGCCTGGGCTGGTGCCTACGGGTTGCAGGAGGAGAGAGAGGCGATTGGGCCGGGCGCCACCTCTTCCCCCGCCCTCCCGGCCCGCTGCTCCCGCCCCCGGGAATGTCGGGACTCCTCCCAGGCCCTGCACTTGAAAGGCAGGGGTTGGACCACGCCCTGGCCCCAAGCAGTGGGCCCCAAGGTTCTGGGTCTCAGTCCCCAAGCAGAGCCGACCGCTAGCGCGATGGTGGCAGTATGGTTGGTGCACGTCGGGCAGAAGCTGCTGCTCTGGGGCGTGCTCAGCGCCATCTCCCTGGCCGGCGCCACCCTCATCCTGAGCTTCCTGCAGATGATGGCGAGCTACGCGCATAACTGGCTGCAAATGAGGCCCATCCCCACCATTCCGGGGGCCTACCCCTTCCTGGGACACTTGCTGATGCTGGAGCGAGGAGGGAAAGGTAAGGGACTGAGCGCCCGGGCCCGGCTGCATCCCCGCCACCGGCTTTTGGGCCCCTTGCAGGGAACCGCCCGCTTACCGGCCTGGAGCACCAGGACTGGAGCTGCAGGCTGCTGGGTGAAGGGCGACTCTATCACCCCCTGGATAATGGGTTTCCGATTGCTCCAGCTGTCATTACACATAAGTGCAGTGCTTCTAAACTCCGGTCCTTCTGCCTCTTCTCATTTTTCCAACTCCTGGCGGCTGCTATCTGAAAACACCGCCTGTAGCCCTAGGCGGCTTGGCTCAGTGGACAGAGCTATGTGTGACCTGTGGACTGAAGGGTTATTGGTTTGATTCAGGTCCAGGGCATATGCGTGGGTTGCCAGCTCCTTCCCCAGTGCGGGGAGTGCAGGAGGCAGCTGATCAAAGATTCTCTCTCATCATTGATGTTTCTATCTCTCTCTCCCTCTCCCTTCCTCTCTGAAATCAATACAAATATATTTAATAAGAAAAACAACAACAAAAACACTGCCTGATTTACTTCTGTCTTTACTGTTAAAGTCCTAAAGCCAGACACAACTTATAACTTCCTCTCTCTCTCTCTCTCCAAAAAAAGGGACAACAAATGCACTTGAGACCAAAGCATCTCCAGAAATCACAAGACTTCACCACAACTTTCATTCCTCCTTGGCCCTTCTAAGGAGGTTACATTACAAATATGAATTATGATATTATTCACCAAGGCCTGCCCCAAGAGTCATACAGCAAGTTTCAGAACTCTTATTTGTTAGAGTAAATTTTTTTTTAAATTGAAATCGTTTTTTGAAGAGACAGGTTTATGTTATGTTATGATAGGGGTATAGGGGTCACTTTAAAATTAGAAAGCTTTTAAAAGTACTTGGTGTTTGGATGCCCCATGAGGGAGGGTGAGTTAGATCTTAGCACTTCATCTTCCTGGCTGTATCAGTTGAGATGCCCAGAACTGAAAAGATTTGCCCCAAATGACATATTTTAAAATGAGCCCAGAACTAGAATCCAATCACCCCTCAGTTTAATTGAAGACGTTTTATAGACTGAACATCAATTCCAAAGCTTAAAGGGTTATTTCTTTTCCACTTTCTTTTCTCCAAATAAAAATAATCCTGTCATTTCAACTTCACAGAAATACATGAGGCCTCATGGGAGAGTGTTACCAAAATACAGAAAATGTTTCTGGCAGAAGAAATCCCAGTAAACTTTTAACCAACCAGACATCAATGCGACTAATGTTGCAAGTGGTGCAGCAGATTTTGATATATGAAAACTACATTTGTAGACATCATCACAGTGAACACTAAAGGCACAGCTAATCTTCCCTTCTACCCAAAGGCTTTATAATATTAAAAAATAATGGTGTAGAAATATAGACCCCCCCCCCCCCCCCCACAGGAAACAATATACTTAAGAAATCTCATCATAGTCTTTTGGGGGAATTTTTCTAAGAATTGAAATCTCTAGTGAATAAGATTCATTTCAAAACAAACTGTGAGTTATTGGCTTATTTTAAGTAATTCTCCTTATAGTTACTTCTGGAGAGGAGAGCATGGTAACACATTATCTTTCTCAAGGGGATTTTTAATACATCAACAACTACTGGATCTGGGCATGAGACCAACCTTTGCTCCCTTTCTGCTTGTAACCAAACGGCTTGACTTTGACAAGTTGTTTAAAACTCTTTCAGTTAGAGTGCGTTACCCTTTACTTGTAAAAGTCACTATATTACAGTTACTTTGAGGATTACATTTAATGCCTGCATTTTCTAGACCATTGTCCAGAACTTGGTTTGAGTCCATTTTTTCATTGTCAATCATGCACTTATTTGAGGCCCTCCTTTGTGCCCAGCATTGAGCTCAGCAAAATTGGGCATAGTACAATATTTAAAGGTATATTCCCCACCCTCAACACCCTTGTGTCTTATACAAGAGGCATTGCCTTTCATTGTGTGGCCACCATCCACATTCTGGCCTCAGAAGTCTCACCTGGAGAATTGCAACTGACTTCCAACTAGGCTGTTGAACACTATCTTTTGGTTTTTCAGTCCTTTTTGTCAACACCTGTCTTCCCCAGCTGCTCCCTGCTATTGGGTCCACCTGAGGCCTTCAAACCATGGATTTTGATTTCCCAGTCTCCTCTGTCAGACCAGACCAAGGCAGTGTTTATGGCCACGCTACGTATATTTGACACTGTTGATCTGACCTAGCTCTTTTCACAGCAATTTAGCCAATGTTTTGACTGGAAGGCACTTTGAATCAGCATGATGTAATGGTGAAGATGGCACATTGTGTGTCTGGGTGCCTCGGGTACAAAGCCAGGCCTATATTTACCAGCGCAGTGATATTGTGCAACTACTTAGCTGTGCACAAATTCCTCAGTTGTTCACTAACTTCTGTAATAGTGCTTCTCATCTGACTGTGGTGAGGCATAAAAGACATGAGGCATGGAAAACCTTTAGCTCTGGTCTGATGTTTACTTACCGTACACAGCAAATAAATATGACAGAATGAATGTTAGCCATTTTAGAAGATTCATTATTAGGCTTTGAGGGGCCCAAATGTGCAAACGCTTTAAACAATTATTACTGTTTATACAGTATCACATGCAATAGACATCTCTGTGCTTTAGCCTCTCTCCCACTGCACTTAGAGCAGCTTGCCCTGAAGCCCGAGGGCGGGCGGGGAACTGCAGGATGGGAGAAGGAGCAGGGATAGTTGAGTATGTGAACATTTATTGGCACGAAAAAGAGCTGCAAAGTTTATTAGTTGGGTTTTTTTCTTTGTTTGTTTTTTGGGGTTTTTTTTGCCATGTCAATCTGTCCGTGGGGCCCAAATTCCCTTGTTAAACAACCCGTCAAAATCTCAGGGGCCGTTTGTATTAGGAGCCTCACAGTGCTGTGGGCATTAATCCCGCTGCTGTCAAGGGGGCATTCCCTGTGCCTAAAAGAAGCCTGGGTACCACATGCCTCCCAGCTAGTCTGCTCTCCTTATCCCTCCCTCCCTGGATTTTGCCAGCAATCTTAGGAGAGTGTCTCATTTCCTAACCGAATTAGAAAGCCAGTCCTCCCCTGAACTCATGTTGTTTGACTTGGGCTCTGTCTAACCATTGCCAGGTCTTTTCTCTGAGGGCTGGACCCTGTACCCCAATCCTTTAGTCACTGTGTTCCCCCACCCCACCCAACCCCCACCTCTGGGATGTACTCATCAATTTAGCGTTTCCTGACCTGACCCAGAGTTTTGTCATTGTTTGACCTTTCTGAATGCTGGGCTGCATTCCCCAGATGGGGCCTCCAGGATTTCAATACAGAAAGTGTTAACTCCCAAACTTTCCTCCCTACTTCAATGTTGTTGGGATTACTGGTCACCATTTCCCCACACCCACTATAAGGACCAGCCATAAAGCAGGACCAGGGCCCGTAACACTGTCTGCATCTAATTCCACCCCCAGAATCTTCCTGTATCCTTGGAATAGGAATACCAAGTTCTTCACAGATCCCACACACCTAGTGTTATTGTCCTAAAATATAACTCATCAGGAACTTTCAGATATTGCCTAGAGACAATAAAAGAAAATCCAACTTCTTTAGCCGTCCAACACTCTAAACTCATCTATCAATGTTTTCATCCTCAACCTGTGCTTTGGCTAAATTATAGGCAATTTTCAGACCTCCGTGCCTCTGCTCCGCTATTTCTGCTGCTTGGTTTACCCTAACTTCCTTTTTCTTCCTTTAAAAAGCCAACTCATTCTTTTATTCTCAAATGCCATCTCTGTCTTGGAATTTCTCCAGTGCTTTCGATGAAAATCGATAACTCCTCAGACTTAAACTTCTAATTTAACACCCATTTCATCTGATCTGATACTCTGGTTAGTCCCACAGTGACCATCTCCTCTGATTATAAATTCCTTGAAAGTAGGGATCTGGTCCTTTGGTGGTACAGATTCCTTGCCTGTGGAATGCATGTGTGAGCATGTTGTGTTTTCAAGAAGAAGTAAGGTACTTCCATCATATTCATCCTTATATCTGGACATGTCATAGGAAACTGATTTGATTGATTACCAAATTTCCCTATCCAATCCCTACATTTTCCTCAGTGCTTCTCAGTAATTCTTTTTAGCTTAATGATTCTTATATTCACTACTAGAGGGGGGTGTCCCTCATCCCAGCCTTCACCCTCTCCAATCTGGGACCCCAAAGGGGATGTCCAACTGCCGGTTTAGGTCCAATCCCACAGGGAGGTGGACATCCCTCTCACAATCCGTGACTGCTGGCTCCCAACAGTTTGCCTGCCTGCCTGCCTGCCTGATTGCCCCTAATTGCTTCTGCCTGACAGCCTGATTGCTCCCTAACCACTCTCCTGCCAGCCTGATTGACGCCTAAATGCTCCCCTGCCAGCCCGATCTCCCCCAACGGCCCTCTCCTGCCAGCCTGGTTCCCCCCAAATGCCCTCCTGTGCTGGCCCAGTCACCCCCAACTGCCTTCCCTCCCCTGCAGGCCCAGTCACTACCAACTGCCCCCCCTGCCTGCCTGGTCACCCCCAACTGCCCTCTTCTGCCAGCCTGGTCACCCCTAACTATCCTCCCCTGCTGTCCCGGTCACCCCACCTGCCCTCTCCTGCAGGCCTGGTCACCCCCAACTGCCTTCACCTGCTGTCCTGGTCAACTTTAACTGCCCTGCCCTGCAGGCCCAGTCACCCCCAACTACCCTCCCCTGCAGACCTGGTTGCCCCATCTGCCCTCCCCTGCTGGCCTGATCGCCCACAACTGCCCTTCCTTGCCGGCCATCTTGTGGTGGCCATCTTGTGCCCACATGGGGGCGGCCATCTTGTGCGAGGGTATGATGGTCAGTGTGCATATTACCTCTTTATTGTATAGGATGACATTGCTTCCACATTTCTGTCATATTCCCAAATCAAATTTTTTCATATATCCAAGGAAATGTAGACATAGCTTATTATTTATATACTAGAGGCCCGGTGCACAAAAATTTGTGCACTGGTGGGGGGGGGGCGTGTCCCTCAGCCCCACTTATGCCCTCTCACAGTCTGGGACCCCTCGGGAGATAACGACCTGCTGGCTTAGGCCCGCTCCCGGGTGGCAGAGGGCAGGCCCAATCCCTAGGTGCAGCCCTTGGTCGGGCTCAGAGCAGGGCCGATTGGGGAGTTGGGGCGCTGCCCTCTGTCATGCACAGAGCAGGGCGGATTGGGAGATTGCGATGCCACCCCCAGTCACGCTCAGGGTAGGGCCGATTGGGGGGTTGGGGCACCGCCCCCTGTCACACTCAAGGCAGGGTCGATCGGGAGGTTGCGGCACCACCCCATGTCACGCACAGAGCAGGGCCGATCAGGGGGTTGGGGCGCTGCCCCCTGTCACGCATAGAGCAGGGCCCATCAGGGGTGTTGGGGCTCCGTACCCTGTCACACACAGAGCAGGGCCAATCAGGGGGTTGGGGAGCTCCCCCCTATCACGCACAGAGCAGGGCCAATCAGGGGGTTGGGGAGTCCCCCCCTGTCATGCACAGAGCAGGGCCGATCAGGGGGTTGGGGAGTCCCCCCCTGTCATGCACAGAGTAGGGCCGATAGGGGAGTTGGGGCACCGCCCCCTGTCACACTCAGGGCAGGGCCGATGGGGAGGTTGCGGCTCCACCCCATCACACACAGAGCAGGGCCCATGGGGGGGTTGGGGCACTGCACCCTGTCACACACAGAGCAGGGCCGATCAGGGGGTTGGGGCGCCTTCCCCTGTCACGAACAGAGCAGGGTGGATAGGGAGATTGTGGCCC
>NW_005871150.1:2703704-2708020 GCF_000147115.1 Myotis lucifugus | reverse complement strand
AGCTGGTCACACCCCCTTCAGGGTGGGGGTCCCCACGGTTAGGGCCTGGTCAGCCTGGGTGAGGGGCTGATGGCTGTTTGCAGGCTGGTCACACCCCCTTCAGGGTGGGGGTCCCCACTGGGGTGCCTGGCCAGCCTGGGTGAGGGGCTGATGGCTGTTTTCAGGCTGGCTACACCCCATTAGGGTGTGGGGTCCACTGGGGTGCCTGGCCAGTCTGGGTGAGGGGCTGAGGGCCGTTTTCAGGCTGGCCAAGCCCCCCGGCAACGGAAGCTCCCAACCTTTCCTTTTTTTCTTTTTTTTTTTTAAATTCTGGGATATATTTACCTTCTATAATTGAAACTTTGTAGCCTTGAGTGGAGCTGAGAGCCGGCCAGGGCAGGCAGGAAGCTTGGCTTCCTCCATCGCCAGGGGCAACCCAAGACTCCTGCTTGCTCCAGCTCCGTGGCCACGGCCGGCTGAAAGCAGGTATCTGGGGTTTATTTATCTTCTATAATTGAAACCTTGTTGCCTTGACTGGAGCTCAGAGCCGGCCGCGGCAGGTGGGAAGCTTGGCTTCCTCCATCACTGGGGCAACCAAGCCTCCTGCTTGTTCCAGCTCCTTGGCTGCCGGCTGCCATCTTGGTTAGGTTAATTTGCATGTAGTCACTCTGATTGGCTGGTGGGCGTGGCCTAAGGCATAGCGAAGATACAGTCAATTTGCATGTTTGTCTTTTATTAGATTAGACTAGAGCAGTAATGGCGAACCTTTTGAGCTAGGCATGTCAGCATTTTGAAAAACCCTAACTTAACTCTGGTGCCGTGTCACATATAGAAATTTTTAGATATTTGCAACCATAGTGAAACAAAGTCTTATATTTTTGATATTTATTTTATATATTTAAATGCCATTTAACAAAGAAAAATCAACCAAAAAAATTATTTCGCGACACGCTTGTCATAGTTTCGCCCTCACTGGACTAGAGGCTCAGTGCACAAAATTCATGCCATGGGGAGGGGGGTCCCTCAGCCCAGCCTACATCCTCTTGCAGTCCGAGACCCCTCAGGGAATGTCCGCCTGACATCTTAGGCTCATTCCCCTAAGCCAATAGTTGGAAATCCCTCTTAAATCCGGGACCCCTTGCTCCTTACCGCCCGCCTACTTACTGCTCCTTACCACTTGGCTCACTGCTCCTTAGTGCTGCCATGGAGGCAGCAGAGGCTCCTGCTACCACCACTGCACTTGCCAGCCGTGAGCCCTCTCTTTCTGTGTAGTTGTCTGTGGGCCAACTGCTCTCTTCCTTCTCATTTAGGGTGAGCGGCATGTAAGGGCAGAGTGCACTGTCTTGGAATGCAGAGGGCTGCCTGGAACTGAGGGGAGTGGTTGGGCCCACAGGGTGAGAGGTGGACACAGAGGATGCTATCTCACCCAATTGTGGGGCAGGCTGGCCGGCCTTCATCTGCCTGACCTCACCCAGGGAGGGACTGAGCAGGGTGTCTGCCTCTCCATTCTCCATCCTTCCTTCTGTGACACCTGTCACCCTTGCCAGGCTTCCCCCAAAGTGAGTTCAGCTCAATCCCTGAATGTAAAAGGGCACGGAGGGGCAGGGGCTCCACTCCAGTGCCCCCTGATTCCCAGCAACAGGACCTGGTCGACAAGACCTGATCTTAGGACGGTGGCCACAGCTGCAGAATATAGATCTGTTTCAAGTAAAGTTGGGAATGCAGGCTTTTGTGTGAGCCCCTATTAGAAAAGGCGGCAGTTTTTTCACATTGTGGCAAAGACACCTTCAAGGGTAACATAAGTGGGTAAAGTCACGGCCAAACTGGGCCGTTTCCTCATCCAATCTCTCTGAGGCACATGGACAGAACCAATTCTCAGCTCTTTGCAGGACACTTCCAGGCATGAGCATGATGGTCAATTTGCATATCACCTCTTTATTGTATAGGATGACATTACTTCCACATTTTTGTCACATTCCCAAACCAAATTTTTTCATATACCCAAGGAAATGTAGACATAGCCTATTATTTATATACTAGAGGCCCGGTGCATGAAATTCATGCACTGGGGCGTGGGGGGGGAATCCCTCAGCCCGGCCTGCACCCTCTTGCAGTCTGGGTCTCTATTTTTAAGCCTAAAGGACAAGTTGTCTGTCTCCATTCTTATTCTTTGGGATTTTTTCATCTTCGGATAAAAGGATACATACATTGGGGCAATCCTCTTGAGATACAACATTCCAGTTGCACCCATGTGACGGCCCTCAGAGGGAGGGAGCCAAGAGACGGGGAGCAGGGAATTCTGAAAACCAAAGCAAAGGTTCAGAACATGGAAGAAGTCCTTGGTGTTCTGCTGAGAAACTTGGATTCCTTCCTCTGCGGTCACACAACTGTCATACGCCAGGCAGTCACTCAGAAATATCTTGGCATCGGCCAACTTATGGAATTCTCCCTTCTCTCCATTCTCCTGAGCCGGACTCCAGACATTGACTGCGGCATTCTCTTGGTCATTGTTTTGTTTTGTGTGTTGTTTTTTTCCCCCCAAAACGTTACAAAGTTTATATGAACATACCATACAAAGATGCAGCCTTCTTTGTAGGAACAGGGAAGGAAGGGGTGGTTAACTAAGGCACACGGAGCTGCAGCAAACACAAGCTGTAGGGAGGGCCAAGGGGGAGAGGAGTTTGGTGCTGGGGCCGAGGCCCTAGAGGCATTGCTGGGGAAGTAGGGATCCCCTCTGAGTGCCACGTTCTCAGGCTGAACTAATCAGTCAAGCTGAGGCAGAGGTGGGTGGCCATATCAGCCATCTTTGGTGCTATTTACCCTTTCCCACCCCAGCTCTGTTGTAAAACCCCAGAGCCCTGGATTCCAAAGGCCCCATCCAGAGCAGAGTCCCTGGAAGGGGGTGAGAGGAAGTGAGTAGGGCAAGTTTGAAAGCCGATATGCCTGGGTGCTGAGGGATGGCCAGAGACAGTGGTGAGAGGTAGCAGGGGAAGGGCTCTCATACATACCCTTCTGTGGGGGCCACAGGTGAAGGAGGCCAGGGGAGTAGGGTAGGGATGGGGCACCATGGCCCCAGCCTTTTATGCATCCCTGTCTGTCCTCTGCAGTATACATGGAGGAAAGGGGCTGCCTCTGAGGAGGGGCCAGGCCAGGCCAGGTGACCATCTTGAGTTCTGGCTCAGGTTATGGTCCTCATCCTGAGATGCCTTCTAACTGGTGATGGACCCAGACCTGACTCCCACTGCCGCCGGGACCCAGGCCTGACTTCTGCAGCCATCGCTGCTGGGACCTGTTACGCCCAGATTCCATGATCCCCAAAGACCAGACTGGGAGCCAGTTCGATGCAAAAGCAGAAGGTCCTTTTATTGGGGGCGCCAACCCGACTCTGCTCCCGGCCGGCCCAGCGACAAGAACAGAGTGCCCCCCCGTGGGAAAAAACTGGCTTTAATAGGGGGGTGGAGCGAGGGGATTGTGGGCCCTGCCGATTGGCCAGGCGCAAGCCGGGTCTTGTTACACAGGATGTGGTCATATCTACGGCGCGCACTTCCCTTGATTGTCATTGGTTAGTTTAAAATCCCGGGCGTGGCCAGCAGGGGCCTGGGCTTTCCGGAAAAGAAAGGCCACACGTGGCCCCAACATGGAGGATACAGGCAAGATGGAGGGGGAGGGCATAGCCCTCGCCCTTTCAGTACCCAGGAGTGACTCCTATAGCCGGGACCCAGGTGTTCGGTCGTCCATCCAGTCGTGACGGCCCTAGGCTATTATTAGTATACTAGAAGGCCCGGTGCACAAAAAATTTGTGCACTCAGGGGGAAAAGGGGGGGTCCCTCAGCCCGGCCTGTGCCCTCTCGCAGTCTGGGACCCCTCGGGAGATAACGCCCTGCTGGCTTAGGCCTGCTCCCGGGTGGCAGAGGGCAGGCCCCAATCCCTAGGTGCAGCCCCTGGTTGGGCTCAGAGCAGAGCTGATTGGGGGAGTTTGGGCGCTGCCCCCTGTCATGCACAGAGCAGAGCGGATTGGGAGGTTGCGATGCCACCATCAGTCACGCTCAGGGTAGGGCTGATTGGGGGGTTGGGGCACCGCCCCCTGTCACACTCAAGGCAGGGTCAATGGGAAGGTTGCGGCGCCACCCCCTGTGATGCACAGAGCAGGGCCAATCAGGGGTTTGGGGCACTGCCCCCCCCCCCCGTCACGCACAGAGCAGGGCCCATCAGGGGGTTGGGGAGCTCCTCCCTGTCACGCACAGAGTAGGGCCGATAGGGGAGTTAGGGCACCACCCCCTGTCACACAGAGCAGGAACCGATCAGGGGGTTGGGGCGCCACCACTGTCACACTCAGG
>NW_005871150.1:2661160-2702194 GCF_000147115.1 Myotis lucifugus | reverse complement strand
CCCCCCCCCCCCCCCCCCCCCCCGTCAGGCAAAAAGCAGGGCCCATCAGGGGGTTGGGGGAGCTTCCCCCCCTTTCACTCACAGAATAGGGCCCGGTAGGGGAGTTTAGGGCCCCCCCCCCCTTTTCACACACCCCAGCAGGGCGGATCAGGGGGTTGGGGCCCCGCCCTTTATCACCCACAGACCAGGGCCCATCAGGGGGTTGGGGCGCCCCCACTTTCACACTCAGGCCAGGCCCGATGGAGAGGTTATGGCTCTCCCCCGTCCCACACAGAGCAGGGCCCGTGGGGGGGGGGGGTTGGGGCGCCACCCCCTGTCACACACAGAGCAGGGCCGATCAGGGGGTTGGGATGCCACACCCTGTCACACACAGAGCCGCAGGGCGATCAGGGGGTTTGGGCGCTGCACCCTGTCATGCTGATCTGGTGCCAGGAGGCCTCGCGGCTCCGCTGAGTCTGGTGCTAGGAGGCATATTACCCTTTTACTATATAGGATAGAGGCCTGGGGGCCGGCTGGTTTGCCCTGAAGGGTGTCCTGGATCAGGGTGGGGGTCCCCACTGGGGTGCCTGGCCAGCCTGGATGAGGAGATGATGGCTGTTTGCAGCTGGTCACACACCCTTCAGGGTGGGGGTCCCCACTGGGGTGCCTGGCCAGTCTGGGTGAGGGGCTGAGGGCTGCTTTCAGGCTGGCGGTTTTGACGGAAGCTCCCAACCACTCCTTTTTTTCTTTTTTTTTTTCTTCTGGGCCAGCTTTAGCTCTGGCTCTAGCTCTGAGGCTTCCGCTGCTGGTTTGTTTGCCGTTCTATAATCGAAACAATGTATAACTTCAGCTCTGAGATCCCAGCCGGCTATATTTGTTAGAATGTTTCAAACTGCCAGCTCAGAGTCCGGCAAGTCAGGCGGGGAACGTTGGAGTGTGCAGTCAATGGAGCAAGCAAGCCTCACGTTCGCTTCCAGCTGCCTGGCTGCTGGCCGCCATCTTGGCTGACAGTTAATTTGCATAAGGATATGCTGATTAACCAATGGGAAGGGTAGCGGTCGTACGCCAATTACCATTTTTCTCTTTTATTAGTGTAGATTAGTGTAGATACTAGAGGCCCAGTGATGAAATTAATGCATGGAAGGGTCCCTAGCACCTGCCGGCCACCTGCCTCAGCCTTCCTTTGTTCTGCATTGTCCCCTGGTGGTCAGCACATGTCATAGCAAGTGATGGAACTCCCAGTTGGTAAAACTCCCAAGGGGATACTTTGCATATTAGGGATTTATAAAGTATATTGATATCGTGTGTATGTGTTTCTCTTCTACTAACAAAATATTGTTAAATCTTCCTCCAGCTTACTTTTTATTCTTCAGCTTCAGAATAATAAAACTCCCTGTCTTTATAAATGTTTATTTATTCAAATAATACTAAAACTACAGGAAAGTTGTAAAAATAATATAGAGTTCACATATGCCATATACCAGCAAGCCTCTTCTGATGGTGTTATTTCACAGAATTAGTATCATTATCAAAGTTAGAAAATTATTATTTGTCCAATGTTCTTAACAATACTACAGCCCTTATTTCAATTTTACAACATTTCCTAGTGTTGTTTTTTTTTTTTCTGTTCCATGACTCAATTCAAAATCTCACCTGGCATATAGGAGTTGTGCTTCCTTGTGTTATGTTCTTCAATATTAATCTTTTCTAATCTGTGATCGTTTATCAGTCTTTCCATACACATCAAGACCTTGACACATTTTCTGAAACGGGTATTTGGTAGAATCACTCTCAGTTTGGATTTGTCTGTTGTTTTTTCAGTTTCATTGAGGTTATGCATTTTTGGCAGTGACACCATATGTGATGTTGAAAGCTTTCCCTCTAAGATCAGGAAGACAAGATGCTCACTCTCACCATTTTATTCAACATAGTACTATAGGTCCCAGTGAGAACATTTAAGCAAGAAAAAGAATGCAAACGACATGTGAGAACATTTAAGCAAGAAAAAGAATGCAAACGACATGTTAGAATTAATAAATAAATTTAGTATAGTTGCAGGATATAGAATCAATATACAAAAATCACTTGCATTTCTTTATGCTAACAATGGACTACCAGGAAGAGAAATTAAGAAAACAGTCCCATTTACAATTGCATCAAAAGGAATAAAACACCTAGGGATAAATTTAACCAAGGAGGTGCAAGTCCTGTACACTGAAAACTATAAGATATTGACTAGAGAAGTGATACAAACTAATTCTATCATTACTTATTCTATTGCACAAATTGTCCCTGTTTGGAGCATTAGGAGCTTTTCAGGTTGGCTGCTTGGTGTTTCAACATGGCCCCATCACTTTTTGAGCACTTCCTTATTTTCCGGTACCATAATATATTCCACTCTTCTTGTATTTTTCTCTGCCTCGGCCCTAAAATCAATGATTTCTCCAAGGAAAATTGGCTTATTTTATTGTAGGACAGTATTTAGAAATACTGAGATCTGGTGCCTGTACTAGACATGGGAGCCAATCTGGGAAGTTATATTACCAGAAATCTTGTTCACAATATCACAGAAGACTTTGCAGCAAAATCACATTTAAGATGACACTTGAAAAATAAGTCAGTTTTATTAGACAAAAAGCAGTAGGAATAAGAGTTTTCTACAAAGAGAAGAGGTTCTATAGAGGCCCTGAGACATTTGAGAAGTTGAAGGATTAGTAAAACAAGAGTTTTTTTTAATTATTTTTTTTCCTTGAGGTCACATTGGTTAATAAAATTATCTAAATTTCAGGTGTACAGTAGTATAATTTGATGTCTGTATACTCTTTTGGGTGCTCACAACCAAAAGTCTAGTTTCCATCTATTACCATTCGTTTAACCCCATTTACCTACTTTGCCCTCTCTCCACTCTCTTTCTCCTCTGTAACCACTATTCTGTTGTCTATATCTTTGAATTTGTTTTTTTATATTGTTATATTTGTTCATTTATTACTTTTTGTATTATATTTTACATGAGTTAAATCAGACAGTTTTTATCCATGTCTGTCTGACTTATTTCACTTAGCATAGTACCCTTAATATCCATTCAAATCACAAATGACAATATTTTATCTTTTAAAATATATATATTCTTTATTAATTTCGGAGTGGAAGGGACTGGGAGAGAGAGAGAAACATCAGTGATGAGAGAGAATCATCGATTGGCTGCCTTCTGCATTCCCCACACTGGGGTTGGGCCTGCAACCTGGGCATATGTCCTGATCAGATCAACGCTCAAACACTGAGCCATGCCAGCTGGGCCAATATTATCACATCTTCTTTATCCATTCATCCAATAATGGACACCTAAGGTTGCTTCCATATCCTGGCTATTGTAAGTAATGCTACAGTTATCATCGGGGTGCATATATCTTTTTGAATTAGTGTTTTCACGTTCTTCAGATAAATACCCAGAAGAGGAATTGCTGGATCATATAGTAGCTCTAATCTCAATTTGTTGAGGAACTGCAATACTGTTTTAGAGAGGGTGAAAGGGAAGCATCTATCTACCAGGGCTGGAGAGTTGGGACAGGTATCCCTTTCTATAGAAGAGTAGCCTGTGCAGGTCAGGAGAAACTGAACAACCTCGGTGTTCTTGGGGAAGGCATGTCATAAGGCCACCACAAACATCCACAGTGCTTGGCATTTCTCAGTTAACCAGGTTGTTAATATATATCATTCATAATTAAATTAGCCTCATAATTCATTGATTAAATATTTAGTAAGGACGACTGTGTGGTTTAGCTTTAAGATATGAAAGATCTGGGAGATATTAAGTGAGTTGCCTAAAGTAAAAAAGAGTAAAAAAGCCAACGACATAGTAAGGAACTTAATTAAAATTAAATATTTTCTCCTAGAGTTTTTCCAGCAGCTGATTCATTACAGTGAAGAATACAGACATGTGCCAATGCTAAAACTCTGGCTTGGCACAGTACCAGTAATAGCCATGGATAAAGCCGAAACTATAGAGGTGAGTAGATGGTGACTATGATTAATGTTTCTCTGTATATTTGATGGTGTGAGAATCTCATCAGAATAAACAGCAAATATATGTCCTTATATTTAATTGAATTCAATACAATAAGGATACCATTAAATATCTAAGGTTGTGAAGGTGCCCCTTTTTTTTATATTTTATTGATTTTTTACAGAGAGGAAGGGAGAGAGATAGAGAGTTAGAAACATCGACGAGAGAGAAACATCGATCAACTGCCTCCTGCACATCTCCAACGGGGGATGTGCCCGCAACCCAGGTACATGCCCTTGACCGGAATCGAACCTGGGACCTTTCAGTCCGCAGGCCGACGCTCTATCCACTGAGCCAAACCGGTTTTGGCGTGAAGGTGCCCTTTAATGCTTTCCAGATAGAGTCTGAGTTCTGGGAAGAGTAGCAGCTGCTACATGTCTATACACATTTGGTATCAAGTAATATATTTGTCCTCCATTTTTTGAGAAGTCTTCAATTGAACAGAACCATAAATAGATTATTCTACAAGGTGAGCTTATATAATCTTCCAGGGACTGTTTTAAGATTACAAAAATATAAGACTAATAAAATATATGTGTTTCTCTTAAGAGGCTCAGAGTATCCATTATACTTTTATTATTTCAAGTTAATTTTTTAAAAGAGAACACTAATCTGATATTGATGGGGAAGATGTTAATTCACGCTATTGAAATTAGTCCTAAGAATTGTTTACCTTTCTTTTACTTATTATCATGACATTGAGGGTATTATCTTATGCTTTGATGACAAAGGATTTGGTTCAGGAAGTAAAAATGGGAAAAACAGACTTTCTCTTCATGGAGAAAAATTAACAGCAGAATTTCCTAGGGTTGCTAGGCTTGGATACATCTTTCTTCCTCATTGTGGTCAAACTCTTAGAGTGTCTCTGGTACCACACTGCCCAATGCACTGTTCCAGAGGAGATAGGGAGAGGGCCACACATGGGATGTCAGCCATTGCTGGCCTAGTGTAAGTGGGCTTAGTACATGTGGATAGAGATCTGTCCAAAGTAGGGAACTGCAGCAAGATCCTGAGAAGCATTTTGTGCATATGCTCATCCCTTTTCCTCTACTTTGGCTCCAGGCAACCTAATTATACCCATGGTTCCCAATGCTACTTATATCCTGGAGACATTCAAATGTGTACCTAGTATAAGCCTTTTTCCTGAGCTTCATACCTGCTTTCAGACTATGTCAACATGAATGCCTCCAAATCAACATACCTGATCATGAACTTGTAATTTCCACCTCCCTAAATGTGGTCATCCTTTGATTCACCGACCTTCTCTTCCCTCACTCCTACCCTCAATAAACAACTCCACTTGGCTCCTAATTCATGGCAGGACTCAGGGAATTATCTTGGACATTTTCCTTTCAGTCAACTCCAGCTAGTCTCCAAGAGTGAGTGACAGTTGTATGCTCCAAACTCTATTTGAATTTCTTTGAGTCATGGTAATGAAAATGAAACACAAAGAAGTAATTGTTATGAAATGTTACTTTGGAAAGTAGTTGTGTTCTATCCCAGTATTCTTATAATTATGGTTGCGTTCATATCTCTATCTCTCATTTTTCCTTTCTCTCTTTCTAAGGTAATTTTAACTAGCTCAAAGCAAATTGACAAGTCTTATCTGTACACATTCCTACAGCCATGGCTTGGCCTAGGACTTCTTACCAGGTAAGTCAGTGTAAATTGGTAAAGCTGTCTTGTGCGTAACTTATGTCAGGCATTGACACAGGGTAGTTTTCCTGTAGCAAGAATGTGCTGTCAGGTAGTAGGGAGAAGATGAAAGGTTGGGTGATAATGGGCCTGTGAGAGACAGGAACCCAGGGTGTAGAGTAATCTCCAGCCATGGTATTCAATAATGATGATCACCAGTGTTCCATGGAGAGTTAGAAAGTCCCAATGTAGAAATGGAGTATGGCACAGGGAAGTTTTGAGCAGGGAAATCTTGAAAATTCAATGAAAAAGGCAGTCATCCTCAGAAAAGTAAGCTGAGCACAGTAACCTCAGTCCTTGAGCTGTCATCCAGCAACAGGACCCCATCAACTGAGAAAGAGAAAGCAGGACTTCGGTGGAGACTTGGAGACTTTGAAGAGGTTAGAGATCAAGTAGATTCATGGAGCTCCTTGATCTTCAGTGGGCTAAGGTTGGATAAAGGGGGGAAATTTCTAACTTTTGGAAACTCAGAACTTAGAAATTTAGAAAAATTCTTAAAATTTTCAATTTTGATGAGTGCTCTTTTAAATATTAGTAATATAGAGGGATATCTAAAATATGCATATCCTGTAACTGCGTATGAATCTCCCCTTGACATTCTGACCAAAGCATTTGGGAATTTGTAATTAAGAAGAATTTGTCTTGACTAAGCTTTATTTGTTTTGGATGTTGCTTTTCTCTTCTTTGTAACCATGTCTTGTATTTCTAGTACTGGAAACAAATGGCGCTCCAGGAGAAAAATGTTAACACCCACTTTCCATTTTACCATTCTGGAAGACTTCTTAGGTGTCATGAATGAACAAGCCAACATATTGGTTAATAAGCTTGAAAAACATGTTGATGGAGAAAAATTTAACTGCTTTTTTTACATCACTCTTTGTGCCTTAGATATAATCTGTGGTAAGTCTCATAGATTTGTTTCTAGAGCTACGGTGTAAACATACAATGGCCTAAATAGAAAATAACATTTCACTGGGGATGCAAATGAAGGGGTTAGAAAGGATATTGGCTTCTTTGGGGTGGTCCTTCTGCTAAATTAGGCTCCTGAGAAGCAGTACCCACTGCTTGAGCTTGGAACAGAGCCAACCTGCCAGGAAGGTCAGAGGGAAACAGGAGTAGGAACAGGGAGTAGGAGAAACAAAAGGTGCAAGAGTGAAAGAGGGAAAGGAACAATTCTAAAATATATAAGAATTTATGTCTTTTTTGAAGTGTTTGCCACTGGAGCATAAACAGAAGGCATGTATATGAATTTAATGGTTGCTTCTCACCCATATTTTGCAGAAACAGCTATGGGCAAGAATATTGATGCTCAGACTAATGATGATTCTGAGTATGTTCGTGCAGTTTATAGGTAAACAGAGCCCTTCTAATTATTTTTAAAATTGTTACAGATTTAAGCTTTAAAAAATATCGCTAATAATTTTTTGTCTATGTTGTATCTTTTTCATTGTTTCACAATGAATTATTGCACTAAAAATCAACCTAATAACTTACTCATGTATTTTCACAGTAGAGGATTTATTGTGTAAATTATGGCACACCCAGGCTATGGTATAATTTTAAATGATTATTTTATGATATATTGAGAAATTACATAATGATGCTTATTGATAAAATAAAGATAAAAATATTTTTAGCATGATAACTAGGTATAAAAAATTATTCATTAAAAAAACTTGTAGATATTATTCCATAAAGTTAGCTGTGATTATTGTTTTGTGTTATGTGCTTCTCTTGTTTTTTGTGTTGTTATTAATTCTCTCTTCCCATATTTTCTACACTAAGTGTGTATTATTTTTTTATTAAAATAGAAATATTTACTTTGAAAAATGGCTTGAGATTATTTAACTATTAAGAGGCAGGGCCGCCCTAACCGGTTTGGCTCAATGGATAGAGCGTCGGCCTGTGGACTCAAGGGTTCCAGGTTCGATTCCGGTCAAAGGCATTTACCTTGGTTGCAGGCACATCCCCAGTGGGGAGTGTGCAGGAGGCAGCTGATCGATGTTTCTCTCTCATCGATGCTTCTGACTCTCTATCCCTCTCCCTTCCTCTCTGTAAGAAATCAATAAAATATATTTTTTAAAAAAGAGGCAGGGCCAGGGTTTGATTTCAGGAATTCTGTCTTTGAGTCCACTGCCCATTTCATTTTAACACATATTAGCATATATAATCTGCCATTCTTTACACAAGATACTGACTAGTTTTATAGTGGTCCACAGAACAGAATAACAGGGAGACAAGCATCAAAACAAATAAGTATAAACTTATAAACTATAATAATTGCTTAGAAAAAAAATAAAGTTGATTGATATTCAAGAAGAAAACAGCAATAGGGCCCACAGATTGAGTGACCAGGAAAGGCCGCTCTGCAGAATTGACCTGTAAGCTGCTCTCAAAGGAGGAGATCATGTCAAGGTCTTTCTGCTCCATCACTGGAAATGTTGAGGGAGGGACTCGGGACAGGGATGTGACAGAGGGACACTTTACTGGAGAATAGGATAGCCAGAGGAGTGATCAAGCAAATGCGTGGACATTAAACAGGCAGATTTCATCCCACCCTGTGGTATAAGAGCTACAGGCAGCTCGGGGAGGTCTGGAACTCTTCCTGGAGAAATAGAAGGAGAGGTCAGATGGCCATCTAGTAAGATTATTTTGTAATGGATTCTTTATTCCTCTAAAAGACCCATTTAATTTTTAAGCTTCCTTGGATGTGTAATAACCCATGCCTTCATTGTTGAGCATAAAGCATGGAGCTCTTGGTAGCTGCTAAGATGAATTATCATCGTTGCCACATATTACCCTCATTGAGACCAGGCACAAAATAGGTACACAAGCAATGCACATTTTGATATATCAGCTGATACATTTGCATCCTGTTTATAGGATGAGTGATTTGCTACATCGAAGAATGAAGACGATTTGGTTCTGGCATGACGTTTTGTACCTTTTGTTTAAGGAAGGATGGGACCACAAAAGGAACCTAAAGATCTTACATAATTTTACCACCAATGTAAGTTCTCATTTTTTTTTATTGTGATCACACATAAATAACATAAAATTTATCATAATGGACATTTTAAGTGTGCCATTCAGTGGCATTAGGGGCATTAACAATGTTGTGCAACCCCTACCACTATACTTTCTAGAACATTTAAAAGTGCATGACTCCTATGTTTGTTAACATACCCAGTCATTAATCTTCCCTACTGGGGGATGTTAGTCTAAAGGGGAGGTTGTCTATAAATAAATAATTACAAAATGTGATATGAGCTATTATAGTCTATTAAAATGGGTGCTATGCTAAGATAATAAAGATACAAGGATCTGTGATATAAGAATCTTCTGCAAAATGTTTGGATTAGGCAATGGTTTTCCAAGACAAAGGGCATTTATAGCAGTATCTTAAACTGGAAAAAGATAAAAATTAACTAGATATTATTATTTAATTTTTAATGACAAGGAAATAGTAATGTTCTGGATATAGTCTGTCTTTGTGTTAAAAGTATGTTTATGAAAAGGCAAACATTAATTGAAAACATGCATTATAATTTAAATGTACTGATAAAAGTGCTGAAGTAATTATATTTGTTCTTTGCTGTAAATTTTAGTTTAAAATATGATGGCATTGCTTACTGACCATGAGGTACTGCCTCCAACAACAGATCAAGTTGTTAGAGTCCCTAGATGTTAGATGACTGAGATGTTGGAGTGAGCTGCCCTCAGTGGAGTATAGCATAATTGCCTGGCCAGAGGTGAACGGTGAACAGTTTGTATTTTATAGGTCTAATTACACTTGTCTTCAAATTTCATGCATTAATATCAGTATCAATAATGAATGAATTCCAAATTGGATGATAATATCAAATATTGCATACTGAGTGCCAGGCACTAGGGGTTCCACCAAGAATCAAAGAGAGGACATGGTGCTTGTCTTCACTGAACTTGGGGTCTGCTCACTCAAAGCAGAAGCTTGTTTGGACAATTGCCTGAAAGGAGGAGAAAGTTGAAATGTGTAACCAAATTAAGCTCAGGGGCTTTCATTCTTTTATTCATTCAACACATACCTGATGAACATTTTTAAATTGCCAAGCAGTGCTCTAAAGTTTGGAAATATATCAATGAATAAACACAAAATTGCTGCTACATTGAAGTTGGAGGAGAAAGTCACTAAATAACAAATACAATTTCATGTGGTAAATGAAATGGGGAAAAAAATGGTAAAATAGGCTTAGGAAGAGAGTGAGTGCTAGGGACTAGAGTAGCAGTGACCCTGACAGTGTGACAATGGGCAGCGGAGATCTACAACTAAGGAAGAAGCTAGTCATGCTGGTTTCTGAGGCAAGAGCATTCTAGGCAGAAGGAGTGGCAAGCATACAGGGTGATTCTTTTTTCCAATACAACACGTAATTAGAGTAATCTATAATTAATCTATTATATAATGATTGTGTTCTCTCCACCACCCCTACTTTTTCTCATGAGCTCTTTGAACTCGCTGGGGCCCTATTCAGGAGACTACTACTCTATTCCCATGTTGGAAAGGCTGTAAAAATAGTCCTTTGAAACAATCTATTTGTCTGACATTAAATTTGTTTTAAAAATGTTATCAAATAACACCCTAAGAATGTTCACAGAAAGCTTTACTATATTTTTGCAACAACCTAAGTTCCTGTTGAGTGAGACAGAACAGGAAAGGCTTAGAAAAAAATCAATTAAAGAAGTGAGTATATTTTCACAGGAAAATGGATTATTAGGCCATATCAAATTCCACACAAAAGCATGTGATCATTTAAATCATACAGGTCATCAATGAACGGGCCAATGAAATAAAGAGAGATGAAGAAGGTAAAAGTGATGACAAGGGCACGACCCTCTCCAACAGAAAATGCAAGGCTTTTCTCGACCTGCTTTTAAATGTGATGGATGATGAAGGGAACAAGCTAAGCCTTGAGGCTATTCAAGAAGAAGTGGACACTTTCATGTTTGAGGTATTTTGTGTTGTCATGTTAGTCTCAGGTATCATCATTAAACAAATTACAGTTCCTGTTATATAACAAGAAAATGTTTGTTTTTAATCTTGGGAGTTGAAAATGCTAAGGATGAAGAAATAGCCAGCACTAATAGTTAGACATGTTAAAGCATTTAATAGTAAAATTAAAAATAACATGAAATAGCAGGAATTATTTGTAGCCACATTTTAAAATATGTTGGGATCCTTGGTATAAGGGATGATCTGTTCTCAATTTCTTTTTAACTTAAAAAAATAATATATATGAATTCTTTAAAAATGTTTTTAGCATTTTTTAAAAGTCTGATCACATTTTGAAGTAGCTTCTTATAAATGATGAAGAGTCATTATATTGTAGTTAGAAATTACAAAGTTTAAGACCCTAATTAAATACCAGATCAACTTTCTTCTTCTGAAAAAGCTGTAGATTTGTATGGTTATTTTTTTTCTTCCCAACATCAGGGAAGTTTTTTGTGATTATTTCTTCAAACTGGTTTTCTATTCCTTTCTCCACCTCCTCTCCTTCTGGCACCCCTATTATGCAGATGTTGTTTCCTTTCTTGTTGTCCCAAAACTCCCTGAGGTCTCCGCCTGCTTTTCAAGTTTCTTTTCCTGTTGCTGCTCTGTTTGTGTGTTTTTTCCTACCTTGTCTTCTAATTCGCTGATGTGGTCCTCAGCCTCTTCTAGTCTGCTATTGAAGTTTTCTATTATGTTTTCTAATGTCAATCTTCATTTCCTCTTGATTCCTTTTCATGTTGGTGACATTCTTATGCTTCTTCTTATAATTCTCATTGAGTTGTGGTTATTTGTCATCCAGACGTTTGAGCATCCTTATAACCATTACTCTGAATTCTTTCTCTGACAAGTTACTTGCCTCCATTTCATTCAATTCCCTTTCTGGTGATTTTTTTTTCTTTCCTTTGGGGATTGTTTTTATGTCTCTCTATTTTTTAAAACAATTAATGTTTTAATTGTTTCTATGTCTTAGATCCAACTGCTTTGCTACCCAGGTTCTTTTGGAGGTGGTGCTATGTAGTTGGTGATTTTGGGGACCCAGTGGTGCAGTCTCTCAGATCTCCTGTGTTTGGTGATATAGTGGAGGCCCTTACTTGAACTATTGGGTTCTCTTGATGTAGTTGGGTCTTGAATGTTAATTTCTTTTTTTTTTTAAATATATTTTATTGATTTTTTACAGAGAGGAAGGGAGAGAGATAGAGAGTTAGAAACATCGATGAGAGAGAAACATCGATCAGCTGCCTCCTGCACACTCCCCACTGGGGATGTGCCCGCAACCCAGGTACATGCCCTTGACCGGAATCGAACCTGGGACCCTTCAGTCCGCAGGCCGACGCTCCATCCACTGAAACAAACCGGTTTCGGCGAATGTTAATTTATTATTCGTGGATGAAGTCTCATCACAGATTGGCAATGTGACTCACCCCCAATTTCGTTGTCCAAGCTATTGTGGATGTGATTGTGGTTCCAGCTCTTGTGGAAAGGGTTGCCTGAGGTCTCACTGGTATGTGCTCACTATGAGTTCCCATAGTCCACGGGCTTGAGAGAAATTGGTCTTGGGGCCTGAGGCTCAGGTACTATGACTTTGGCTGGTGTTGTGTGACTCTTGCTGGGGTAGCGTCATTCTATAACTCACTAGGAGGGTTCTAGAGCCCATGACGGTCAAAGGCGGCTGTCCTACAGTCTGTGGTTGAGGCAGTGGGACTGTGGCCAAAGTGATTTCTCTCTCTAAATCACGAGAGGGTTCAGGAGTCAGTAGCTGGGGTTGTGGGAATCTCGGAGTCTGTGGCTGAAACAATATGACCTTGTGGGGGAGGAGGTTCCTCAGTAACTCACCAAGGTGTCCAGATGTAGGCATCTGGGAGGGGCATATCGTGGATCCTGTTGAGGGAGCCGTGCGCCCTTGGTTGGAGAGGCACACACCCAATGGCAGCTCACAGAGGGGCCCAGGAGCCATCTGCTGGGTCTGTGTGCTTGTGGGACCTACACGCTGGAGCTGCAAGATCGTGATGTGCAACTGACCTGGAGGACAAGTCCCAGTTTCTGCTTGGGGAGCTGTGCTACCTTAGTTCGATACGTGCGCCCAGGGGTGGCTTACAGAGGCACCCAGGAGCTGTCTGCTAGGGTGGTGGGCTCAGGGGCCTTGCATGCTGAAGCGGCGCTACTGTGGGGATTGGATGCTGGAGGCAGGGTCGTGCCTTGCGGTGACTCAGAGAGTTACCTGTGAGCCGCCACTGGATCTTGGGGCTCGGTGCCTGTGTGCTGGATCGGTGCGAATGCGGTGACCAGAAGTCTGCAGTCGAGGAGAGGGAAGTATGAGTTTCTGAAGCCGGGGTCTTCAGCTCTTGGTTGGATAAGAGTGCGTCCAGCAGCTGTTCACAGAGGCACCCAGGAGCAGCCTGCTGGAGGGGCGGACTCAGGGGACCTGTTTGCTCATACCACGTGACCACTGTGTCTGTGGGCAGGCATATGAGAAGGGGGAAGTCTGAGTTTCTACTGCCTGGGCCATGTGCCCGTGCACCCGTGTTTGGATACGTGCGAATCAAGCTTCCAAAGAGCCGTCTGCCAGGGCAGGGGACTCAGGGTGCCCATGCACTGGATTGGCGTGACCATGGTTGATTTCTTCCCACCCACTCACACACCCACCCCCTCCTCTGAGATGGAACAGACAATCTGTTCCATGCTTCTGTATCTATGCCAGGCCTTTTATGCTCTGGTCTGGCTGATTCTTGCCCTGCACAGTTCCGCCAATGCACTTATTGGCTCTGTGCGTTGTGTTTGCTGCCTTTGGGTCGCAGACAAAAATAAAACAGGAAATTCATTTTCAAATTCAAGAGAAGCTATTAAAAAAGTTTTACAAGAGCACTTCCTCTATGACTTTGCTAAACAACTGAGTGACATGGGCCAGCTTTTGTCTGGAGTTCAGAGTCATTTCTGTAAAGAAATTGCAAGTGTGAGAAAATACAATCATGCCACATCAGAGACTTATAAACTTTTTTAAATTGCAGAAAAGTCCTCAACAATTCCACTTAGGAGCTAAAATAAGCCCTTCAGAGACTTCTGTCCAGGAAATGAAATATTACAATGGTCATTTGTGTTGCATAGGGTAAATGGACCAGTAAGATTTTTAATATTATTTTTTATTTTTCAAATACATTTTATTTTCTGAAGAACTTACCATTTTGCATGTGGAGTGTCCTGGTGAGATGAGGACAGGAAATAAGGGGCTGATGCCTAAAGACACTGAACAAACAGAGAATAAGTTCATCCAGGGTATCACCCTCAGTATTGGAGCTGGAGTCTCCTCACCCCGGATCCCCCGTGCTCCCCGAGGTGAAGAGTGTGGACTCTGCTTTGTCATCAGAAACTCTGAGGTTCCTACTCTTGCTTCCACCTCCTATGAAGCTGTTGGGCCCTGGGAAAGTCATTTAGCATCTTTTGGGGGCTCAGTTTGTCATCTCTAAAATGTGAATAGGAGGATCAAGTATCCCATGGAGAGTATATATATATATATATATATTGATTTCAGAGAATATATTTTTATTGAAGGGAGAGGGAGAGACAGAAACATCAATGAGGAGAGAAAATCATTGATTGGCTGCCTCCTACATGCCCCTACTGGGGATTGAGCCCACAACCCAAGTATGTGTCGTGACCAGGAATCGAACCATGACCTCCTGGTTCATAGGTCGATGCTCAAGCACTGAGCCACGCCGGCCGGGCCCCCAGGGATTTTCTATGAAGAATAATTGAGTTTATTTCTACAAAATGTTTGTTATTTTGCCTCAAACTCTGCAAGATTTAAATTGGGCAATTCATCAAATTCTTGATGTGGAGACTGTTGCTCAGTACCAGCCGTGTGCTCCCTGGTATCCGAGTAAAGCTGACTGTACAAATGGGGACAGTGAATAAGTTCAGATCTGACCACTTGGCTCAGGAAAGTCACACTTTTATTTCCTCAAAAACAGTCCAGTGCATGGAGTGCCCTCGGAATGCCTCCTGTTAGCCCAGCCCAGCCACTCTCACCAAGTATGTGACTCTGTGGTATTGAATGTCCCTGTACCCAGAGGCATCCCCTTTGAAGGGATTGTTTCATTGGTTTGTTCCCCACGGAGGTAAAATACTGTATAAAATTAACTTGTTCTGTCTGGGGTCACGTCACAGCTGTCAAATCCAGAGCCAATTCAAAATAGAGTTAGCATCCCTAACCTTCTCAATAGAACTCTGCTTTCTAAGCTATTTTTTTTATCTTACATTTGTAGGGCCATGATACAACTGCAGCTGGAATAAACTGGGCCCTGTACCTTCTGGGTTGCTATCCAGAAGTCCAGAAAAAATTGAACAATGAACTGGACGAAGTATTTGGTATGTATGGCCCTTTCATTACTTACACGGAAGGTCCCAAGTCACTGAAGCAAATGGCATTCTTGCTCATTAAGAATGTGCAATTGGGTCTGTTCTAAAGACACTGTAATAAGCAGGAAGGCTGCCATATGAGAACCTTCCAGGGCTAATGTCCTTTGTAAGACCTCATCCATTTGTTTACGGGCGTTAGCTGATTGCTTGGCCTGTGACTGCACCAGGCTAGATGCGGGGGCTACACTGATAAATGTCACTGTCCTCAAGGACCTCACGCTTCATAGGTGAAGCAGACACTGTGTATAAAGTATCAAGTCATGGCTGTGTGCTTGGGCGATATGAGGAAGAAGGGGCTAGCGGAGAGCAGAGAGGAGAGGTGAAGCTGGTTAGCGGGTCAAGGAGAGCTGTTTCATATAGGATTGCTGTGGGTTAAGCTGATGGGACATACATTTCTTTTGTACACCAGTAACCTGTAGGTAAGGGGTCTTAGGCTGATGCCTGTAGGGATGTTGTGAGAATCCCGGGCTTGCTCTTTTCTGTCTCTGTCATTTTGATCATCGTGGATTTTGTTTTTTTGATTGTTGTTCTGGGTCTCATGTTTATCTTTAAGGCAATAAGAAAGGAGAGGGGAGGATGAAGGATAATATTAGTCTCCTTTGACTGCTGTCACCGATTCTGCAACCTGGGTGACTGAGCCCAATAGAAATTTATTCTCTTACAGTTCTGGAAACCAGAAGGCCCAGAGGTGTATCTCTGAGTTAAATCAGTGTATTGGCAGGGCTGCACTTTTTGGAAGCCTGAGGGGAGAATCCATTCCTTCTGGTGACTGCCAACATACCTTGGCTTATGGCCACATCATTCACATCTCTGTCTCCATCTTCACATCACTTTCTCTTCTGTGGGGGGGGTGTCAAATCTCCCTCTGCTCTCTCTTATCATGACATTCGTGACGGCATTCTTGGCCCACCTAGATAATCCACGATCATCTCTCCATTTTAAGATCCTTGATAAAATCTTCAAAAGCACCTTTCCCCCAAAAAAGTAATATTTAAAGGTTCTAGGGATTAGGACTGATATATTTATGGGTCATGATGAGCCTACCACAAAGGAACTTTGCATTGAGCCATCAACTTAATCCTTTGTTTAATCAGATTAATCACATGTCATATGGCTGCCCATGGCTGGGAAGAGAAAGGTAAAGGTTGGGTTGGCCAACCAACAAAGTGGTGTCTGATGGAATTTTCTGGTGCAAAGTGGGGAAGGAATAAAAGGAAAAGAGGAGGGGGTGGAAGACATTCTAGAAAGAGAGGCTCCAGTTGCACAATGGCAAAGTGGAGAAGTTGGAAGATAATAGTAAGCATTAAAGGACAGGTGGAATTCAGAACGTTTGTTAAAACCCATTGAGGGGTGAAGTTGTAAAAGTAATTTCATGTCCAGATGGTGTGAGGACTGGATTTTCACATCAAGAGGGAAGACTTTGTTTTGTAGAATGGAGATGATCTAAACTTCTGGCTCTGTTTCTCTCGTCATTTCATTTTTCCTGTATCAAGTTGAATTTCTCTCAGATTGCCTCTGGTGGGTAAATTGGGTGTTCTAGAAACCCAGGTTCTTTTGGAATGTTGTCCCACATTTGTGTTTTTTACAATTTCTAGCCCAATGCAGGTGTCACAAATGCTTTTGGATCTCACATGATCAGTGACCCCATTTTACTAGAATTTTTATTCTGTCACTTCTCATGCTTTTGCTAATTATGCCTCACTTCTCTTCTATCCCCAGTATTAGTTCTAAAACTTTTTTGAGCATCTGATCTTTGGATATTGAGATGTAAGTATTCCTCTTTTTTTTTTTTTGATTACTGGGATAAACTTTACATTTAGTTGATATTGAGATATAAGTATTTATTCCTTTTTTTTTGTCCTGGGGTAAAGTTCATATTTAGTTTCATTATAGGAAAGCAACTGGTACACTTTTAATGTTTAAAATTGAGCATTATCTTTTCTTTCCAGTGAAACAACCAAAAAAATAAAATAAAATAAACAGGGAAAAATTACAATAGAGAATGACGGTTCCAAATAAGATTCTGCAGGTCTGCTATTGTTCCATTGAGTGTCAGGGTCCTAGCCATTATTAGGAGATAATTTTATTTTAAAAGTATCATATTAAACTGCAAGGAAGTCCATTAAACATCACAATTAAACATACCAAAGTGGAAGCCTTTTTATCAAAATGCCTACTTACCTAACCCAATCATCTCATATATACCCTTTGACCTTCTATAAACCCATTTTTTTTTTAGTTTAAAAGATGTGCCATACAAGAGAAAGTAGACAGGTGTATGTTGGTAAATGCTAACTGTCCACATTCACAGAGGCACAGTGTAATCTGTGTGCTCAGTGTACAGAGAAAGGAGGAAAAAAGTTAGAATTCTGTGCACTACTGTGCGGGCTGAGCCTCCAGCCTCCAGTGGAGCAAGGTAAGCAGAAGGTTTTTCTTTCCCACGGAGCACAGGGGCATTGATTCCACATAGTGTTTGTTGAGTCAGGAAGGGATGAAAATGAAATTGGACTTGTGTGCATGCATATTAGCCTAACCAATAGACACAGACAAAAGGGGCTGAGGGCATGAGTGGCAGCGTGGGGGGGGATAGGGACACATATGTAATACATTAATCAATGAAGAAAAAAATAAATAAAAATCAATGGAAAAAATAAAAATACTTTTAAGAGTAAAAAAAAAAGTGAATTTGGAAGAGAAAGCGTTAGAGATTCTTTTCCCAATCTATTCTATTCAGGTATTTCCCCCCAAAAAAAGTTGAGAACCAGGATGTAAGGGAGAGAAAAGACTTCAAGAGCAGAATGACTGAGCCTAAGAGTAAAGAAAAACAAACAAACAAAAAACCCAGACTGTAACTTGCTCCCAGTGACTGGAGGAAACTTTTAAAAAGAAGGTTGGAATCTATCAGTGTTCCTTAGTCACCGTCTCCTTCATCCTCATCAGCTTCTTCCTTGATAGCTTTCAATCCTCTCCGTCTCCCCCTCCATCATCATCTTCTCTTCTCCTTCCCCATCTTCATCTTCCATATCAGGAAGCAAGTAGTAATGAATTGGATTTTGGCAAATACCACCTTCGATGATCTCTCCCAACTTATCTGCACCTGCATCAGAATGGCAATAAAACAGATTTTTGTTTCTCGGCCTCTTCCTGCTGGCTTTATCCTGCATTGGATGTGAACATTTCATCAAATCCTTTCCAGATATTTCGTGGACTTTGAAAATGCATCACAGCTTGCACTCAGATGAAATTCTTTGGGTGCAACTATATTCCAAGGAAGGGTTTTCATCGCAATGATAATCTGTTCTGTGACCTGATTTATTACTTTTCAATTCTGTACTTCAACTCTGGTTAAATAACACAGTGCCTTTCCATCTGTCTCCCCGAGCAGTGCAGGCATAGAGATGGTTGCAAATGTTGTTGCTCGAAAAGTTGGTATTTGGGCCATCAATTCCTACCTCTTCTGAAAAACAATGGTTGGCAGAATTTGTTATATTTCCGCCTTCAGAATCTTCTCACTGGCTTGTTCATTGAGTTGGTCTGTCTCATTTTTTGCCTTCTCAATATGATCATTTGCTTCCTGCCATGTTTTTTTCTCCTGTTGGCAGGTCCAGGAAGCCATCTTGGTTTCTTCTTGAGGTGGGAATGGAGGGCTTTCGGGGGCCAGGCTATGGGGAGAGTCCAAGAGTCTGACCCAGGAGAAGATACACTTCTGGAGGAGGCTCTGAGAATTTAAAATTAAATGTTTTAAACTTATAGTTTCATGCATTCACAATGTTATGCAACTGTCACCTCCCTCTAATTCCAACCCATTTCAGCAGCCAAAAGGAAACCCTGCACCATTAATCAGCCACTCCCCATTTTCTCTTCCTCCAGCCCTGGCAGCACCTCATTTACACTCTGTCTCTATGGATTTATTTTCTCTGAGTACTTCCTCCAAATTTAATGGTAGAACATGTGACCTTTTGCTTCTGGATTTTTTACTTAGCATTATTGTCTCATTTTATTTTGATTATCTATACTATTAAGAATTTTACTTTTGCTGTTGGTATTTAACATTCAGTGTATTGATGTTATAATATATTCTTTTTTGATGTCTTATCCGCCAAGCCCAAATACTTCTTTCATTTATTTTACTCCATGTATTTACTTTGATCAGGGAATTCTGATCGCCCTGTTACCTTAGAAGACCTGAAGAAACTTAAATATCTGGAGTGTGTTATTAAGGAGACCCTTCGTATTTTTCCTTCTGTGCCTATAATTGCCCGTGGTCTTAATGAAGATTGTGAAGTTGGTGAGAATTCTTTCATGAGAGTAGTGGGGAGAGTGGACTTTTCTGTGTCTGTCTTGCTCTATTCTCATGACATATCGACTGCCTCATGACAGGGGGATACAAGGTTGTGAAAGGCTCTCAAATAGTCCTCGTTCCCTACGCACTGCATAGAGATCCACGGTACTTCCCAGACCCTGAGGAGTTCAAGCCAGAGCGGTTCTTTCCCGAGAATTCGGTGGGACGCCATCCATACGCATATGTGCCCTTCTCTGCTGGACCCAGAAACTGTATAGGTTTGTATCCATCAGAATCGGTTTGACCTTTCAGATGCACATGACAGGGGTTTCTTACAATAATGTCTTTGAGATGTGGTGTGTCAGATACAAGTCTGTTAAAAAACTTGTTTTATTTTTTTCTCCCACTTTGCTATGACTGTCATAAAGTATATCAGTTTTCTAGGGCTGCTGTAACAAAGCACCACAGACTGGGTGGCTTAAATGACAGAATTTTATTTTCTCACAATTCTGGAGGCCAGAAGTCCCAGATCAAGGTGTCTGCAGGGCTGGTTTCTTCTGAGGCCTCTCTCCTTGGCTTGTAGATAGATATCTTCTCCCTGTGTCTTCACATAGTTTATTCCTCTTTCTGTGTTTGTGTGTGTGGGTGTGTGTGTTTTTAATTAATCCCCACTCGAGGATATGTTTTTATTGATATTTAGAGAGAGAGGAAAACATTGATGTCAGAGAAACATTGATTGGTTGCCTCCCATACATACCTCAACCAGGAATCTAACCCACAACCTAGGTATATGCCCTGATGGAATTGAACTCACAACCTTATGCTGAATGGGATGACATACCAACCAACTGAGCCACCCAGCCAGGGCTTGATCTCTTCTTTTCATAAAGACACCAGTCAGATTGGATTAGGGCCCATCCAAAGGACCTCATTTTATTTTACTCACCTCTTTTAAGGCCCTATCCCCAAATGCAGTCACATTGTGGGGTACTGAGGGTTAAGAATTCAGCAGATGAATTTGGGGGGAATACCTTCAGCCCATAACATAAAGCATAACCAGTTTCATGGTAGAGTTTTAAAATGTAGATCTTTGGATTGAAGTAGAATATACTTTATATGGTAGAAAGCTTATTCATAACAGTTAGTTTATTTAACCTGTTTTTATTGCTTTTAGGACTTGCTTTTTTCAGAACCAAAATAGAGAATGCTCAGCATAGGACCAGCGGTAGTACTTCAACAAAATGAATGCACATTGCCATGCATTATACACACTTTTGGCTTTAGTATCTCTGGGGTTTTAGTGTTTATGTAAATGCAGGCATTGGTACAATGAGGCCTGGTAACTCTATAGTAAACTACATGAAAGGCCCAGTAGGAAAGCGTTCTAGAGTCGTGGTTCTCATGCTTCAATGAGTCCAAGATTCACCTGGGTGCTGCGTGGGCTAGATTCCTTGTCCTCAGAGCTATTCAGATGCACTGGGTGGGAGCCGGAAGGGCACTCAATGATCTTTATTATTAGGAAGAATCCTGAGTGATACTGGTTCTCCCAGGGCCTACTGTGAAAATCTAACATCATTTGCTCCCTCTAATCGTACCTGCTCTTTCTCCCATTTGAGATATGTCTGTAATTAAGATCATATTATTTACATTAATTTGAAGGTCAAAGGTTTGCCATGATGGAAGAAAAGGTCGTTCTTTCATGGATCCTGAGGCATTTTTGGGTAGAATCCAACCAGAAAAGAGAAGAACTTGGTCTGACAGGAGAGCTGATTCTTCGTCCTACTAATGGCATCTGGATCAAGTTGAAGAGGAGAATTGCAGATGCATCCTAACTCTATTATTGGGCTGTGCCTTAGTAGGAATAAATGTTTTTCTTTAAGAGAAACTTTGCATTTACAATGTTTAGATCATGTGTTTAATACTCTTAATCCCTACACCAAATTTTTTCTTATCACCACTTCCCTTGGGGTCAAGTCTTCAAAAAAGAGATATTTTTTTATATTTTCATCACCACCATTATCTTATCCTTGCTCTTGATCCCAACGGCGAGTTAACTGATGTCCGTACCCAAAAAAACATATACATTTTTCAACAGAGGGATCCATAGGCCAATTCAATTTCAATTGACATACCCAAAGGATATGTTAATTGAATTTCCAGAAATTTGTTAAGGTATTCTTGTTGAACACAAATATACATATATACTTATACATTTAATTTGTAAAGGGTAATTAAATACTTAGGCTTGAGATTAGGTTTTAAAAATTATATTAGTGGCATCAGTTATTAGAATAATTATGATGATGATACTTTTCAGATTTTATCAAGGAGAGCAGATCATTTACAAGTTGACTCATAAGTTCTGATCCTATTTCCCTTTTTTTAAATAAATATTTATTGTTCAAATTATTACATTTGTTCTTTTTTCCTCCCCATAGTTCCCCTCCACCTGGTTTCCACCCCACCCTATGCCTTTACTCCCCCTCCCCCACTGTCTTAGTCCATAGGTGTAAGATTTTTGTCCAATCTCTTCCTACACCCCCACACCCCCTTCCCCCGGAGAATTGTCAGTCCACTCCCTTTCTATAACCCTGAGTATATTCACCAGTTTATTCTGTTCATCAGATTTTTTATTCACTTGATTTTTAGATTCACTTGTTGATACATATGTATTTTTTGTCATTTTGTTCATAATTTTTATCTTTACCTTTTTCTTCTTCTTCCTCTTCTTAAAAAATACCCTTCAGCATTTCATATAATACTGGTTTGGTGTTGATAAACTCCTTTAGCTTTTTCTTATCTGTGAAGCTCTTTATCTGACCATCAATTCTAAATTATCGCTTTGCTGAGTAGAGGAATCTTGGTTGTATCATCTTGCTATTCATCACTTTGAATATTTCTTGCCACTCCCTTCTGGCCTGCATAGTTTTTGTTGAGAAATAAGCTGACAGTTATATGGGTACTCTTTTATAGGTAACTGTTTTTCTCTTGCTACTTTTAATTTCTCTTTTTGTCTTTTGCCCTTGGCATTTTAATTATGATGTGTCTTAGTGTGATCCTCTTTGGATTCCTCTTCTTTGGGGTTCTCTGCGCTTCCTGGACTTGTAAGTCTATTTCTTTCACCAGGTAGGGTAAGTTTTCTGTCATTGTTTCTTCAAATAGGTTTTCAATATCTTGCTCTCTTTCTTCTCTGGCACCCCCATAATTCGGATGTTGGTACTCTTGAAGCTGTCCCAGAGGCTCCTTACACTATCTTCATATTTTTGGATTCCTTTTTCTTTTTGCTTTTCTGGTTGGGTGTTTTTTGCTTCTTTGTATTTCAAATCTTTGGCTTGATTCTTGGGATCCTCTAGTCTGCTGTTGAATCTCTGTATATTATTCTTTATTTCAGTCAATGTACGCTTAATTTCTGCTTGGTCCTTTTTCATATACTTGAGGGTCTCATTAAATTTCTCGGAGGTTTCTAGAAGATTCTTGAGTAACCTTATAACCGTGGTTTTGAACTCTATATCCAGTCATTTGCTTTCCTCCATTTCTTTCATTTATGACGTTTCTTTGTCTCCACATTTTGGCTCCTTCCCTGTGTTAATAGAGTGGCCTTGTGTGCTAGGTGTCCCTATAGGGCCCAATGGATCAGCCTCCCCAACACCTGAGGTGGACACTCTTGGTGCACCCATTTGTGGGCTGTGTGCACAGTCTTGTTGTAGTTAAGCCTTGATTGCTGTTGGTATCACTAGGAGGAATTGACTTCCAGAACAATTGGCTGTGAATACCAGCTGTGTCTACAATGGAAGAACTGCTATGCTGGAGACACCCTTATATGGCAGGACTTGCTTCAGTGGGGCTTTGTTGCTCACCGAGTCTGCCCTTTGAGTGTGTAGCTTATGGATGTGAAGAGTTGTAATCTGGTATGGTCTCACACTGACCACTGGGTACACTGGCTCTTGGATCACCAAGGAGGTGCACAGTCAGCCACTCCCTGAGGCCACCCAGCAGGAGCTACAGGGAGATCTGCAGATTCCTCCTCTTTGTTTGGGGTTTGGAAGTGCCCAGATGAGGCCCAGCTCTGAAGCAAGGCAGTCTGCTGCTGCCAAGTCTTGGGCCTTCTTTTGGAAGCTTTGGAGCTCTCTGACCCAGCTGCAGTGTGTTAGGTTAGGCT
Organism: Myotis lucifugus; assembly: GCF_000147115.1. Lineage (NCBI taxonomy): Eukaryota > Metazoa > Chordata > Mammalia > Chiroptera > Vespertilionidae > Myotis > Myotis lucifugus. The sequence goes on along the minus strand of NW_005871150.1, from coordinate 2,678,580 downwards.
TCGAAAGGACAGGCCATTCATATGCAAAAGCCACTGCTCACGGCTTGGGTGGGGTGGGGTCTCAGAAAATCACCATGGCGGAGCAAACAGCAATGGCTGCCAGTCAGTCCTGCACCGGAAGGTTCCCGCATCTCCACATCTCTGTGTCCCATTCCCCCCCACAGAAACAATGATTGCTGCAAGCACCTCTGAGAGGAAGCCACCCTCACTTTCTGGCCTGATGTCAAACAGTCCAGTTTCTCCCCGTATGAGTCTAGGTCTCCAGAGTCTCACCCAGAACTGGAGTTCAGAGCAATTGGGAGCTTGTATCTCCCTCCCAATTGAAAAAAACAACAGCGCACCCAGTTGCCAGCCCATTTTGCGCACACCTCCGCACCTCCGTACCAGTCTCAATGTGCTTATTTCTTTCCTTCTAGTTGTAGAACTTCCACTCAGCCAGCCTTCCTGTGGTTTTGGATGATATTTGTTTTGTATTTTAGTTGTGGTTGTGAGAGGCAGCAAGTACAGGTGTTTACCTATGCCACCATCTTTCCCTTTTAACTGTGTACTTATGGCCTTCATTTCATTTCATTCTACATAACATCACAATTACCTTTACACATCAGATGTTATCAGGAGAGATTCCTCTTGGTGATCTCCAGTCCCTCATAATGGCTTTTGGAGCTGGAAGCACCTTAGACCTTATAAGGTTATACTCCTTTTCATTCCAAGGGGATAAGATCAATCAGAGGTAAGTTTCTATCCAAAGTCATACCACTAGGGGGTGACAGAGCTGGAAATAGATAGAGGTCCAGACTCTAAATCTCTACTACAATATGCTATTGCTTTATGAAACTCGGGTCTGTAAATGGGTGTATCATTAGAACACAGATCTTCTAGAATTCTCCCATCATTAAGGAAAAGAGAAGCTGCACATGTATAGTAATCCCGCACTTAGTTTAGGGTTAAACTACTGGGAATCTCAATCTTTCAGAACATACCAAGAACGAATCATAAGGTAAACTATGGACTTCGAGTGATTATAATGTGTCAATGCAGGTTGATCAATTATAACAAATGCACTGTTCTGGTGGGAGATGTTCATAATGGGGAATCTGTGGGTATGTGCGGGTAGAGAGTATATGGGAAACCTCTACACCTTCCCCTCAATTTTTGCTGTGAACCTAAGATCACTCTAAATAAATAACTTCTTAATTAAAGTTCATTTATCTCAAAATCTTTCAAAAATTTTTAAATTGGGAACACCAAAGTGATTATTTTAAGCTTAAATTCAAATATAAACTCTAATTATATAGGAAATATTAAAATTTTTCACATGAAGAAGACATGTCATTGGTCCATGACATCGGTGAACATAAAATGGGTGCCCATCAGAGCTACCATCCACAACTGTTATTTAATGGTTCAGTCACCTTGTTAAGGAAATCATAGTTTACCCACGTGAGAAAGTGTATAAGATTTCAGTGAAAATCCAGACACCACTTCACTGACATTCATTATTCTGGTTGGTGTCCCTGTTTGGGTATTCTTCAAAAGACAAATGTTACTGAAAATAAAACAAAAATGGAAAAATATTTTATTCTTCCAAATTCAAGTAAGAAAACTATCAGATGATGAGGCATTCCCACTTGGAGACTGCCTGAGCCCTTCAGCTAAGGAATTACTCTGAAAAGCATTGTTCTGCAGGCTGGACAGCTGGGTGGCGTCCCCATTCTGCCAAGACCTGGTGGTTCTGTGAATTTTGCCAACTCGATTTTTCATCAGTAAAATGACAACGTGAGAGAGGGGTGAGACAACAATGGGGATATAGGAATTAATGACGTGTCTTTTTTTTTTAACTTAGAGGAGTAAAAATAGTTTATTGACTCCCATTGTGTTGATTGGAATCTTAGTTGCAATATGAAAACTGGAGCTCATGGATACTCTGACTTTTTCCATAGCAGAGTATAACCAGTAGTAGTGGAAAAACACTACAAAAAGTGGCTGTAACAAGTTCTCCCTGCCCAGTGGTTTAAAAAATGACCTAGTATAAGAATTTCGAAATTTCTAAAATTTACCTGTAAAAGCCTGTTTTTAGAAGAAAGCTACTTCAGTATAAGCATATATCTCATTACATGATTATTTTTCATTTGGTAAAGTTCACTCACAAAATATAAAGTCTACCCTCTAGTAATGAATATAAATGCTAAAAGTACTTCATGCAAAAGAACACATCAACAATTTTTTAAAAAAATTAAATTCTTGGGCCACGGGCACTGTAAAGTGTGGATGCTCACTTCTCCAACAATTTCTTGAAAACACAGAGCTGTATTTCTCATTTGGAATACTTTCTTTATCTTGCAAAATGTTTTCTCACAAGTGGTGCCGGTGAACTGCACCATCACTGTCTCTGCCCTGCATCTGCAGCTGCATCTGTGCCTGCATCCTGACGATCATCTCCTGCATGCAGCGGAGCTCAGCTTCCTTTTCCAGCAAGATCTGATCTTTATTCACGTCCTCATTTTCCACCTTCCTGCTGCCTCTTGTGAGCCTCTCAGAACAGAAGTTCTCATAGTGAAGGTCCTGGGTCACCTCCTGGAGGTCCTGCTTGTGTGTGATGAGCATTGTCCTCAGCTTCAGAAAGTCATTGTGTTCTGGGTTCTCCACCTCCACGACACCCCACGGATAGAGGCAGCCTCGGACCTTCATGCCTTTGGCTTCTATCAGCTGATGGGATCCAACCACAGAGAACGGGATACTGGCCTTGAGAAGTCTGGTCTGCTCTTTAAAATCTTCATCTTCATCTGATTCTGAATCAGGTAAGTGATAGATTTTGATGTTATGTTCTTCAATTTCATCCAGAATCCTTTTCTTCAAACGCTCCCGTTCCTTCAGAGTGAGGGTATCAGCTTTTGCAATGACAGGCACAATATTGACCTTGTTGTGTATCGCCTTCATAAACGCGACATCTAAGGGCTTAAGTCCGTGTCCAAAGGGCGAGATGAAATAGAAGCAGCAGTGTACCCTGTTGTCCATGATGTGCCGTCAGTTGAGGCCGTTCTCGTCATGTAGGTACCGCTCAAACTGCTCGTCGATGTAGGAGATGATGGTCTTGAAGCAATCCCTGCAGTTGATGGCATCACCATAGCCGGGTGTGTCCATCACTGTCAGGCGCAGCTTGACCCCTCACTCTTCAATCTCAACAGTAGAAGCCTCAATTTGGACTGTTCTTTCAATTTTCTCTGCAGCTCCAGGTATGATTCTTTCTGGGTAAAGATCCGTCAAGAACAGGCTATTTATAAGAGTCGATTTTCCTAGCCCCGATTCACTGACCACCATTAGTGTGAACTCAATACCTTTTTTCACTGATTTTCGGTGAATTTGGTTAGGAAGATTTGCAAATCCAACATAGCCAGGAGTTTCTGGATTTATGAACTGAGTTGGTTGTTGCTTAGACATCTTCAGTGAAGTTCCGTCAATCGCGGAGGAGCCGAAGAAGAGCCAACCGACTGCGCCGCATATCCACCCAGCACCTGCCATCTGCTCCAAATTCTCATTTCTTAAAGTATTTAATTAATATCCATCCTTGTGAAATAATTTCCATAACTCATTCTCCAAAACTTACTTAAATAACCTCAACACAAAAGTTCTCAAAGAAAACAAATAATGAGGCTCAGGGTGTACAAAGATTAAGGTTTCTCAGGTAACTCCTACTTAGTACAAAAAGTTCTGTCATGAAGATCTGAGTTTGTGTTCCTGTTCTTCTGCCTCTGTGGCCTTGGGCAAGTCACCTAGCTTAAGTTTCTGTCATCTTCGGAATGGGGATATTCTTCATAGAATTATTATGAGACTAGAGGCCCGGTGCATGAATTTGTGCACGGGCGGGGTTCAGCTGGCCCACCCCGATGGGGACAATTGATGGGGCCCATCGGGTGGGCCAACCCTGGGGAGAAGACGAGGGAGGTTGACCCGCTGGCCCGCCCCCTGGTCCAGGGGACAATTTGCGTATTAGCCTTTTTTTATATAGGATTTGAGCAGCAAAGCCTTTGTAAAATACAGTATTGCCATAACTGAGTTTTAAAAATTCTCAACTCCACCAGAGCCCCTATGGCTTGCATTTTATCTTAACCTCACACAACAGAAAATAGGTTAGACACTACAAAAGGAACATTTAAAACTCACAAAAAAGATAACTGAATCACTGCGTGTCCTGGATAAAAGTGTGCTAAACCTCAGCAACAGTTACCGCACCCAGCCGGTTTGGCTCAGTGATAGAGCCTCGGCCTGGGACCAAAGGGTCCGGGTTCAATTCTGACCAAGGAAGGTACCTCGGTTGCAGGTCCCTCCCCGGCCTGGGCCCTGGTCAGGGCTCCTACAGGAGGCAATCAATCGATGTGTTTCTCCCCATCTTTCCCTTACCCTCCCACTCTCTCTAAAACCAATGGAAAGATGTCTTCGCATGAGGATTAATAACAAAAACAAACACTAACAGTTACCTGGACAAAATTCTCCAACCTTTTGCTGATCCAACTGTTTCTTACAGCAGCCAATATAGCACAAGTCAGATCTTTTGTAAGTTACAATTTAAGGAATGCTCGAAACACAGGAACCCCACCCCAAAGGATGCTGATACAATCAGGGACCCGGCCTTATGTTACTTTTGGTTATGAACAGCCAAAATAACATTAAAATAATATAATACAAGTGGCTACCAAGACCCCGTTAAGCGTCGGAAAAGCAAGTGTGCAGGGGATGTAGGAGCAACTGGCACACGTCTCTAGATTTTCAAAAAAGGGAAAGGAAGGTACGTATCCAAAGGGGGAGAAAGTGTTTCCTGCCCCTGGATAACTATTCCCGTCTCCCGGGAGTGCACCTTTGGGATGTCGGCAGGCACTCTCGGACTTCGCCTCTCTGACTGGGCGAGGGCTGTGGAGGCCCGGACCCGCAGAGCGCCGTCTGCAGTGCTGCCTTCGCACTGCGCTCTCTGCAGTGCTCGGGACCCAAGAGGCGCGCTCTGCTCGGGAGCCGCCACCGACACAGGGTCCTCCGCCCATGACTCCGATCCCAACAGGCCTTTCCTGCCCCACTCGGACGAGAAAGACAACCTGCTATCTTCCCACCACTCACCTTGGCTGAGGTCCCTCCAACTCTGCCATGACGTCTCTTTTTTGTAACGCCTAGCAACTCCCAATTTCCTGGCTTATTCACACTGTGTTAAGTCTTGGATGTAAAGTATATAAGAAGATGTAGTTTGAGGTTAACTAAAGACAAAAATCTACACTAATAAAAGACAAACATGCAAATTGACCATACCTTCACTATGCCTTAAGCCATGCCCACCAGCCAATCAGAGCGACTATATGCAAATTAACCCAACCAAGATGGCAGCCAGCAGCCACGGAGCTGGAGCGAGCAGGAGGCTTGGTTGCCCCAATGATGGAGGAAGCCAAGCTTCCCAGCTGCCACGGCAGGCTCTGAGCTCCACTCAAAGCAACAAAGTTTCAATTATAAAAGGTAAATAAACCCCAGATACCTGCTTTCGGCCGGCCGTGGCCACGGAGCTGGAGTGAGCAGGAAGCTTCCCTCCCACCCGCCCTAGCCAGCTCTGAGCTCCACTCAAAGCAACAAAGTTTCAATTATAGAAGGTAAGTAAATCCCAGAATAAAAAAAAAAAGAAAAAAAGGAAAGGCTGGGAGCTTCCATCGCTGGGGGGCTTGGCCAGCCTGAAAACGGCCCTCAGCCCCTCACCCAGACTGGCCAGGCACCCCAGTGGGGACTCCCCACACTAAAGGGGGTGTGGCCAGCCTGAAAACAGCCATTAGCCCCTCACCCAGACTAGCCAAACCTCCGTGGGGTGAGGGTCCTCACTGGGGGGGCTTGACCAGCCTGCAAACAGCCATCAGCCCCTCACCCAGGCTGTCCAGGCACCCCAATGGGGACCCTCACCCTGAACGGGGTGTGACCAGCCTGCAAACACCCATCAGCCCCTCACCCAGGCTGTCCAGGCACCCCAGCGGGAACCCCACCCTGATCCAGGACACCCTTCAGGGCAAATCAGTAGGAACCACCCATGCACCAGGCCTCTATCCTCCTATATAATAAAAGGGTAATATGCAAACTGATTCTAACAGCAGAATGACTGGGAATGGCTGATCCCTATGACACACACTGACCACCAGGGGGCAGACGCTCAATGAAGGAGCTGCCCGCTGGTGGTCAGTGTGCTCCCACAGGGGGAGCTCTGCTCAGCCACAAGCCAGGCTGACGGCTGCCAGTACAGTGGTGGTGGTGGGAGCCTCTCCTGCCTCCTCAGCAGCACTAAGGATGTCCGACTGCAGCTTAGGCCTACTCCCCACTAGCAAGAGGGATGTCTGACTGCCAGCTTGGGCCCGATCCCCCAGGGAGCCGGCCTAAGCCAGCAGGTGGACATCTTCAGAGGGGTCCCAGACTGCAAGAGGGCATAGGCCAGGCTGAGGGACCCCTTGAGTGCACAAATTTTTGTGCACTGGGCCTCTAGTACTTAAATATTAAACATGAAACCTTAATAATTAATTTGGGTGGGGTTGTTTTGTTTTATCATTGTTTTGAAATAAATCTTTGATACTTTGCTTTCCACTATTGTGCTTTTTGTGAATGGAGAGAGCAGAAAGTTAAAATCCAAATGCTAGTCATTTGAACTTATTTCCCCGTTTCTATTGGATTTCATATAGCTATAGTTGATTATACAAATCTCAAACATCTCAACTTATTTCTGAATATAAAAGTTATAATATTTTCCTACCTTTTTTAAAAAAAGAGAATACGGATTAATCATTAGACATCAAATCTAATAAAAGAGAAACATGCAAATTGACCATACCTCTGCTACAACCACAAGCCACGCCCACAAGTGACGCCCACCAACCAATCAGGAGTGAAGATGCCAATTACCCAACTAAGATGGCGGTGGCCATGGAGCTGGAGTTGCCCCCGGCAATGGAGGAAGTGAAGCTTCCCATCTTCCCTGCCGGCCCTGAGCTCCGCTGAAGGCTACAAAGTTTCAATTATAGAAGATAAATAAATCCCAGATACCTGCTTCCAGCCGCTGTGGCCTCTGCTCAAGGAGGGGCTGGGACCTTGGGTTGCCAGGGGCAACCCAGGCTTCGAGCGGTACCAAGGCTACAAAATTTCAATTATAAAAGATAAATAAATCCAGATACCTGCTTCCAGCCTGCGGCTGAAGGGGCTGTACCCAGCCTGAAAACAGCCCTAAGCCCCTCACCCAGTCTGGCCAGGCACCCCAGAGGGACCCCCACCCTGAAAGGGGTGTGGGCAGCCTGAAAACAGCCCTCAGCCCCTCACCAAGGCTGACCAAGCACCCCAGCATGACCCCCACCCTGAAGGGACTGTGGCCAGCCTGAAAACGGCCTTCAGCCTCTCACCCAGGCTGGCCAAACCCCCGTGGGGTGAGGGTCCCCACTGGGGGGCTTGACCAGCCTGCAAACAGCCATCAGCCCCTCACCCAGGCTGGCCAGGCACCCCAGTGGGAACCCCCACCCTGAAGGGGCTGTGGCCAGACTGCAAACAGCCATCAGCCCCTCACCCAGGCTGGCCAGGCACCCCAGTGTGACCCCCACCCTGAAGGGGGTGTTGTCAGCCTGAAAACGGCCCTCAGCCCCTCACCCATGCACCAGGCCTCTATCCTATATAATAAAAGGGTAATATGCAAATTGACCCTAACAGCAGAATGACTGGGAATGACTGGTCACTATGACACACACTGACCACCAGGGGGCAGATGCTCAATGCAGGAGCTGCCCCCTGGTGGTCAGTGCGCTCCCACAGGTGGACATCCCCCTAGGGGTCCCAGACTGTGAGAGGGCACAAGCGGGGCTGAGGGACCCCCCTCAGTGCACAAATGTTTGTGCTCTGGGCCTCTAGTTCTTATATAATAGATTTATCCCTGGACTATTTCAAAATCCAGTATGAGGCGGGTTAACACATTCCACATGGGCTTTAGTTATTTTGTCTTCGGTAGGAAACTGTTATTTGGAGAACCACAAGTAGTTTTGTTTTGTTTTAAATATGGGTTCAGACTATAGCATCCTTTAGGCTGGGAATAGAATAGTCAGGCCAATTTTAACTGTTTCAAAATTGCCAGTTTAAAAAGGTGGGATTTTGTATGAAGAAAACTATAAATATTTATTATACAAATGTTTCATGGGTTAAAAAGAAATGTTGGCATCAAATTGATGAAACTAATTTTAAGGAATCCCCCTTTTGCTCCCCGTCAGATAATGTAATGTCCATGGGCTCACTCACCGGTGCTCTGGGCTTGGAAACTGCCCCGTTGCCTAGGTGACAAAGTGACAGTGGACGTCATCTGTGCATCTGCCCTGGCACTCCTCTGCATTCTTGGTGACAGACCTATCATAGTTCATGCCCTCCATGCCCAGGCCCTCATCAACTTCTGTGTCACAGGCTGGAAATAAAAGCAGTAAATATGCTTATCTTTCACACTCTGGGGCCACTTGGAGACTTTTTCCTGTAGCAACCGTCCCCCTGACTTACCCTTTCAACTCGCTCACCCACTTTCCTCAGACGTTGTTTTTATTTTAATCTACTTCATTCCTACTCTCACGTGGAAACAGAAAAAGAATGCCCATGTCCTTCTTACAGGGACACAATATTACACTTGTAAATTCTTTCTGCAATTTGCTGACCCGGCCTCGCTTGTTTCCTTAACACCAGTGATTGGCTGATTGACTAATTAAACTATTCAAGTATCTACATCACTATTAAGACAAGTGGCATCTCAACACTTGCTGCCTTTGGTTTGAATTCATATGTTTAATAAGGACTTTCCTATAACATTTTAAGTTGCGAAGGAGGGGGCAATGAATGGTGAGTACTGATGTAATGAGATAGGTCCTATGAGATACACTTTGGTAAGCTGCGGTGGGGCTAAGGGGCAGACATGCCTCCATGCTAACTTTGACTCGACAGAGAAAGAGCTTCATTAGGAGACTTTATTTCCATATGTCAGGGATTTCTTTTATAGCCATAAGATCATGTGACCATACGTATACATCACAATAACTAGTATATATATATTTAAAAACCTGCATTTTTTTTGTCTTTTTTTACTTTAGAGAGGGACGAAGGGAGAGAGAGAGAAACATCGATGTGACAGAGACCTGATCAGAAATTGAACCCACGACCTTTTGGTGTAGGGATGACACTCCAACCAACTGAGCCAGCAGGCCAGGGCAAAGCTAGTATTTATTCATTCTAGTAAGGCATCTTACCACGTATGTGGTGTGGGCATTGCTTGAAAGAATGTCCAGAAATGGCTACTGTCTTGTCTACCCTAGGCAGCGTTTCTGTAACGCTGTCTTTCAGGATGCAAGTAAACCTGTTTTATTAAAAAATAACAACATTACTGGGTGGATATTTATATTTTAAAATAATGCATCTCAGGGTGTTTTCCTTTATTTCCATCACCATTTATTCCCCTCTACACTCTCATCCACTTCCATCCCCTACACCCCACAATCACCACACTGTAATGTCAGCATACAGAAAGTCAAAGAGAAGGAAGTAAACTACTGTATCTCATGCCAAAAGAAATACTTTTTTAACAAGACTGTGAGTTTGGTTGTTTTCAGCCCAACATCCCCACATTTAAAAGATCACATGTAATAATACTGCTTCCTAACAGGAAAGGGTGTGGGCAAGCTATGGCCTGCAGGTTAACGCAGCCGGCTGCCTGTTTTTGTATAGCTCATGAGCGAAGCATGGTTTCCATCTTTTAATGGCCACATTTTAAACGATTATATATACACACTTATATAATATTGGTGACTTTGTCTCTGGACCTATAAAGCCTAAAATATTTATTCTCTGCTTTGTCAAGAAAAAGATTGCCCACTCTTATTGTAGAGTCCAGAACAGTGAATTTTGTATCTTCCGGGTGCTATGGAATTATCTGGGAATGCAGCAATAACACACAAAAATGTTGATCACTTAATTTGGCAGGAAAGCTTTATTATTAAATTCTCAAGTTCCCCCTCGCTGGTTTGGCCCAGTGGACAGAGTGTCGGCCTGCAGACAGAAGGGTCTCGGGCTTGATTTTTGTCCAGGGCACATACCATGGTTGCAGGCTCGATCCCCAGACTGGTTGGGGCGCATTAGGAGGCAACCAGTCCATGTGTCTCATATTGATGTTTCTCTCTCTCTCGCTGTCTCTCCCCCTCCCTTCCACTGTCTCTAAAAATTAATTTAAAATATACCCTCGGGTGAAGATTAGCAACAACAACAAAATTTTCAAGTTTAACATGGAAACAAAAGTGGTGGGTAGAATGTTCTAAAATTTGACTATTGAGACAAAACTACCAATACATTTGTGAATCTTGATTAATAGCTATACATTACCTTTGGGGGACAATTCAGATGATATAAAAGGATCTTTTAAAATTTTTTATGTATTTTGTGTAGAATGATGTATGTTGAAATAGTTGAGGGTGAAGCATTATGTTTTCAAACTATTTCACATTGTTAAACATGTTCAACACAGATAAATAAGACACAATGTCAAAAAGTATTGGTGGTGACAGGGCATCACTGTATTCTTTCATCACCTTATAAAATTTAATTTTTTTCTAATAAAATTATTAGGGAAAAGTACCAGTTTAAATAATATCAATAATCAATAGAAAAGCAAAGGACAAAATGATTAACAGTAATAAAGGTAAAGAGAAATAAGAAAGCGTGCCATTAATATTGAGGACGCAAGGGAGGTTGGACAGTCCATCCTGAGAGTTATGACAATTTCCTGGTCTGCCTAAACACCATATTATTATTATTATTACTATTATTATTATTATTATTTTTAACCCTCACCCGAGGATATTTTTCCATTGATTTTCAGGGAAAGTGGAAGAGAGAGGGAAAGACAAACGGAAACATTGATGTGAGACAAACACATTGATTGATTGCCTCCTGCATGAGCCCTGACCAGGCCTGGGGCAGGGGAGGAGCCTACAACCAAGGTACATGCCCTTGATCAGAATCGAACCCGAGACTCCTTGGTCTATAGGCTGATGATCTATCCACTGAACCAAACTGGCTAGAGCTATTTCCTAGTTTCCATTGAAATTTCTTCTTTGACCCATATTTATTTAAAAGGGTATTACTTAATTTTTAAACATTTGGGGATTTTTCAGTTGTCTTTTATTTTTTAGCTCAATTCCACTGTAACTGGATGACAAATTCTGCATAATTTTAATTCTTTAAAATTTGTTGAGACTTGCCTTGGAGCCTTGTATGTGGTCACATTTTGTGAGTATTCCATATGCATATGTAAAGAATGCATTGTCGGGTCCATTGTTCAAAGTATGTCCATTTAGTTGTCACTGATTGTTTATCAATGAAATAACAATATTATTGTACAATGAAGAAATATAATAACCTGAGAAGAAACTTGTCACAAAGAAAAATTAAATTATTAACTGTAATAGAATTTATTTTATTTGAAATATTTTTACCTAGACTGCTGTTTTTCACATATGCTAAAAATGTTTATTCTGCATAAAATGCTAGCAACAGTGATAGAAATTAACTGTAATATATGTTACTTTAAAAATAAATGCTTGCCCTAGCTGGTTTGGCTCAGCGGATAGGGTGTCAGCCTGCAGACCAAAGGGTCCTGGGTTCAATTTCTGTCTGGGCCCTGGTGAGGTTTGTGCAGGAGGCAACCAATCCATGTGTTTCTTTTACATTGATGTTTCTCTCTCTGTCTTTCCCTCTCTCTTCCACTCTTCCTAAAAATCAATGAAAAAATACCCTCAGGTGAGAATTAACAACAACAAGAGCAAAATAATAATAAAAAAAATAAAGGAAAACATTTAAAAACAATAGGTGCTTATGTTTTCATCCTAAATAACAAATAAACAAAGGGGCCAAAATTACTTGTATTGATATATCCTTCTGAATATTGGTTAAGTAATTTGTAAACAAATGTAGTGGACATTATGTGAAGTGAAAAATTAATAGCAGTAAATTATTGAATTGTATCAAGTCTAATTGTGTAAATATTTGCATAATATTTTTCAGTCCAAAATTGCATGTATGTGTGTGTATGTGTGTCTTGCATTAAACTGACTGCTTTATAGAAAACTGACTAATCAATGAGGCAAATCCAGACATCTGGTTATTTTTATAATATTCCTCTTAAATATAATTTAAATGTGTGATGTGAATTTGCATATGAATATAGGTATAGGAATGAATATAGTTAGAAATATACATATAGACATAATTTCCCATGACTATAAACTCCTTCAACTCACTTTCCTTCCTGCTTTGAAAACCCCTGTAACCTTAGGAGGAAAATAAATAAAATGATTTTATTTCCTCCCTTCCCTGGAGTGGATGGTGTGAGATTTTCCGACATGTATGGGGCTGTGGCGTGATTTCTGTCTCTGGGCTTATGCCCTCTTGTTTTTTAATCAAATTCAGGAAACAAGCTATTTCCACTTAAGATAAATCTCTACTTACCACCAGAAACTGAGGCAAATAAAATTAAATGTACCATTTGGTATAATAAAATCATCCTACAAAAAGAAAGATGTGCATGTTTTAGAATACAAAATATGAATTTCTAATTAGTTTGCTGACATGGGGCGGGTGTTACATGAAATAGAGAGGGAGAGGAGTACTTACTTTAATAGTGTTCACAGGGTTCCTATCATAATGCTGACCTTTATCTTCCCCAGAGCCCAGAACATGCCCCAGTAGGGTTGTGTGCAGTGCTCAACACTTCATAGTTCTGAAGAACACAGGACTGCCCTCCTCTCTCCCCCTCCTCACTTCCACCCCTAGCTCACTCTTCATCATATATTCTTATTGTCATCACCTGACCCCTTTCCCCACCCCAATTTTTTCATTTTTATCTTCTCTTCCAGGTTATTTCCTTTCTTTCTATCTTTGGAGTCTCTCTCTGTAGCTATCAAAGTAGATGATTTTTCTACTTATGTTTTCCATTTTTTTAATTCTGTTGCAAATAGATGACTAGGTTGTCTTGGTGACCTATATAAAGGTACTTAACCCCATGAAGCACTGAACTGTGAAAACTGTCAGTGAGATAAATTAAGACTTCTGATTTTTAGTATTGCTCTTGAATATCTTTCAATTTGTAAAATACTTGTTATTGAGTATTAACTATTAAAGTTCTTTCATTTTATATCTCCTCTCAAGTTGGTTATGGATATTAAGTAAAATCTTCTAAAATGTTACGTCAGACATCTTTTAAAAATCAATCATTTTCTACTACAATTTTTAAAACCAATTGGTAGAAAAAGGCACTTCAAGGAGTAATTGCTTGATATAAATCATAAATAATAATTTTTGAAACCATACCTGAAAAAACCTTGTTTGATGAAATTCTTAATACAAGTGTTTGTCTTCTGGAAATTTCCCATGTGCCCTAGCAGCTGGGCAATCTCACATTTGGTATGCCTGCTAGTCCAAGCTTTATTTAACCACACTTTCAAATGGCCACTCTTAAGCATTAATTCAAGGCTACTTTGAGTTTCCCAGAGTAAAAAGAAAACAGGGGCAGTCTGTGAATGGAGCATCAGCTGTTGTGAGGTGCCCTGCTCTTCTGGATTCACTTTCCCTTTATATAATGCTACCTCCTCAGAGGTCTTTGCAGATACAGTTAGTTCTGAGGAGCCAAACTCTTTTTTATCCCACTTGCAAATATTAAAAGTCTAAATTAAATAAAAATTTAAAAAACACAACAAAGTATGGGACTTTCATAGCTTTCTTTGGATCTAGGATCACTGAGACACAAATGGAGATCTAGGAAATGCCATGTCTAGCTGCTGCATGACAAGCAATAAAAAAATATGTCCAGAGGAGGGGCCAAGATGGTGGTGTAGATAAACACGATACTCACATCCTCTCAGAACCACATCAAAATTAAAACCAAAGTACAGAATAACCATATTCAGAACCACCTGAAATCTGGCTGAAGACAAGCCCTACAACTAGAGAATTAAAGAGGAAGGCACATTGAGATGGGTAGGTGGGCTGGAGGCCTGGAATGGGCTGGTCCAACACACATGTGTGGCATTTTTTTTAATTGGGAGTGATGTATTGCCATGGAGTTTCTTCTTTGAGGAGCAAGTGGTCCCAACCTCACACCAGATGCCTCAGGCCAGGGCTCCAGTGCCAGGAAGAGAAGCCCCCATAACTTTGGGCCATAAAAACCAGTGGAGATTGTGGCTAAGTAACATGGAGGCAGCTGGAGACCCAGGCAATTCCTTTTAAAGGGCCCCATACACCTACTTACTCAGACTCACTCCCTCTGAGTTCCAGTGCTGGGGAAGCAGCTTGAAAAGATCCAGGGACATACATGGAGGAACTAAATTATCTGGCATCAGAGCAAGAACTGGAGGGCAGCTTTCTCCCATAGAAAATCAAAAGAAGATCTTAGGTGTTTATAAATGGAGTTATAAGTTTTAAAAATACTCTGAAGATGAGGAGAGAAATAAAATTACAAGTTTCCCCTGTTTGAGATCTCATATTTTCTTGATCATAATAATGTTGTCATTGTCTGAATGGTTTCTGAGGAGAGCAATACCCAGTTCCTGTTGGCCAAATGCCTACGTAGCAAGATGATCCAAGCTTTTCACAACATTTTGGCACCAATACACAGGTGTTGTAACAGCCACTACTAAAGCAAAGCCAAAATGGGAAAGGAAAAGACTTATATCAACATTATTGTCAACATGTAGATTCCAGCAAATCTACCACTACTGGCCAATTGACAAATGTGGTGTGATTGACAAAAGAACCAATGAAAATTTTGAGAAGGAGGCTGCTGAGATAAGGAAGGGCTCCTAAAAGTATGCCTGGGTCTCAGATAAACTAAAAGCTGATCATAAGCATGGTATGGTCATTGATGTCTCCCTGTGGAAATTCAAGACCAGCAAGTATTATGTGACCACCCTTGATGCCCCAGGACACAGAGACTTCACCAAAAACAGGATTACAGGCACATCTCAGGCTGACTGTGCTGTCCTGATTGTTGCTGCTGGTGTTGGTGAATTCAAAGCGGGTATCTCCAGGAATGCGCAGATCCATGAGCATGCCCTTCTGGCTTACACACTAGGTGGGTATGAAACAAATGATTGTTGGTCTAACAAAATGTATTCCACTGAGTCGTCCAGCAGCCAGAAGAGATATGAGGAAGTTACTTGAAAGTCAGCACCTCCATTAAGAAAATTGTCTACAGTAGCATTTGTGCAGGTTTCTGGTTGGGATGGCGACAATATCCTGGAGCCAGGCACTAACATGTCTTGGTTCAAGGGAGGAAAAGTCACTGGTGAAGATGCAATGCCAGTGGAACCGCACTGCTTGAAGCTCTGGATTGCATCCTGCCACCAACTCGTCCAACTGACAAGCCCCTGTGTCTGCCCCTCCAGGACATCTACAAAATGGTGCTGTCCCTGTGGGCCCAGAGGAGACTGGTGTTCTGAAAGCCCGCATGGTGGTCACCTTTGCTCTAGTCAATGTTACAACTGAAGTAAAGTCTGTTGAAATGCACCATGAAGCTTTGAGTGAAGCTCTACCTGGGGACAAGGTAGGTTCAATGTCAAGAACATGTCTGTCAAAGATGTTAGCTGTGGCAATGTGGCTGGTGACAGCAAAAAGGACCCACCAGCGGAAGCAGCTGGCTACACAGGTCAGGTGATTATCCTGAACCACCCAGGCCAAATCAGTGCTGGCTGTTCACCTGTGCTGGATTGCCACGCAGCTCACATCGCTTGCAAAATTGCTGAGCTGAAGGAGAAGCTTGATCATCATTCTTGGAAAAAGCTATTTAGGTTTAACCTTCCGAAGGCTTAACCTTCAGAAGGAAAAAAGAATGTTTTGTGGACCATTTGGTGGTGGTTGTGTGTGTGTGCGTGTGTTGTGTGTGTGTGTGTGTGTGTGTGTGTGTGTGTGTGAGAGAGAGAGAGAAAGAGAGAGAGAGAGAGAGTTTTAAGTTATTAGTTTTTAAAATCAGTACTTTTTCATGGTAACAACTTGACCAAAAATCTGTTACAGAATTTTGAGACCCATTTAAAACAAAGTTTAATGAGGGAATAAAGAATGAAAGATGACCCAAGATTAGAACTACAGATGGCTCTTTCAGAACTCTTACCCAAAGAGAAACATGGGGGAAAGAGAGAACTCACTGAAGGTGACAGTGAGAGACTAGTTAGTAAAGGTAAATTTGAAGCTTAGCCCCATATAAAGTCATCTGAGACTTTTGGAGAAGAAATAAGCCAGCATTTTTTGTTGTTGTTATTAGATAGAACAGAAAGTTAAGAGGTATTTAAACTTGGAAGAGGTCATTATGTAAAATGCTAAGGAACTATTGTGACATTCTATCTGGCAGGCAGTTATTCAGATATTTTTATTTGATCTGTTGCTAAGATTTTATCACCTATCTGGGCATAAAGAGTCCTTAGTTGCTTTCTTGAGTTTCCAATTTAAAATTAAGTACATTCCAGCTACACAAAAAGCACATATTTATGACGCTCTGCTTTTTACGAAGCTCAACGTAGAATGGCTAATTTATGCCAAGGTAGGTTTTCATGGAAAACTGATATGTGAAATTATATCAGTTCCTTATATTCTTGTATTATTTAACCATGAAACCCCATCTTATCCTAAAGCCCCAATAAAAAGGCTATAATGATAACTCCCCAACCCTATTGAGAGAAGCAGAAAGACTTGAATGAGAGAAATACTTCCTTGAGAAACTGAATAACATTTTCCTAAATTTGGTTTAGCTAGTTAGTGAAATCTAAAAACCCACTGAAATAATATAAAGATTCCAAAAATATTTTTCTCTGTTTAAATAAAAGTGTATAAGAGTCTTAATTGCATAGAAACCTCTGAGATTAAATAGACCTACCTATCAAACTGACAGTAAGTATTCTAAAAACTTTTTTCAATAAATACCATTGCAGTTTAGAATCCTCATGTTGACTACTGTTATGTAAAGACTAGAGGCCTGGTGCATGAAATTCCTGCACCCTCTCCAATCCGGGACCCCTTGGGAGATGTGCGACTAAACCAGCAGTCAGACATCCCTCTCACAATTCTAGACCATTGGCTCCTAATCACTCACCTGCCTGCCTGCCTGGTTGCCCCTTACTCCCCCCCGCCCCACCAGCCTGATCACCCCTCACAGCCTCTGCGTGCCAGCCTGATCACCCCCAACTGCCCCCTCCCTGCCAGCCTGGTTGCTCCTAACTGCCCTCCCCCCCACCAGCCTGTTCACCCCTAACTGACTCATGCTGCAGGCCAGTTTTCCCCAAATGGCCCCAACCCTGATGGCTGGTTGTTCTAACTGCCCCCCCCCTCTGTTGGCCTGCACATCCCTTACTGCCCCCCCTCTGCTG
>NW_005871150.1:2657343-2660933 GCF_000147115.1 Myotis lucifugus | reverse complement strand
TCCCTTACTGCCCCCACTGCCAGACTGGTCACCCCTAACTGCCCCCGTCAGCCTAATCGCCCCAACTGCTTCCCTGCTGGCTGGTCGCCTGTAACTGCACCCCTCCCACTGGCCTGGTCACCCTTAACTGCACCCCTCCCGCCGGCCTGATTGCCCCTAACTGCCCCCCTCCCCCCCGCCAGCCTGGTCGCCTCTTACTGCCTCCCCTGCCGACCTGGTTGCCCCCAGCTGCCCCCCTCTGCCAGCCTGGTTGCCCCTAACAGCCCCTTTGCCGGCCTGGTCGCCCCACGCAGCCTGCTTGTTCAGTCATTTTGTCATCCCTCACTATCCCCCTGCTGGTCTGGTCGCCCCACGCAGCCTGCTTGTTCAGTTGTTTGGTCATTCTTCACTAACCCTTCTGCCGGCCTGGTCATAGGCAGCCATCTTGTGAGGGCGTGATGGTTAATTTGCATATTACCTCTTTATTATATAGGATAAAGGTTCCACCCCACCCCTCACCAGTGAAATAAAATGTTGTTAAGCCCAATGAAAATACTGAATTGCTAGACAAAATCTCAGAAAGAATCCAGATTTTACTCTACTGGGACCCATGTGCAAGTCACAAGTTAGGGTCTTTATTGACCCAAAGTCCTCTGTCTGGGACAGGGGACACCACACAGGGATACCGCTGTCAGAGACCCCTCTCTGTCCCAGCACAGAGAGAGCTCCTTCTCTCTCATCAAGTCTTACTGTGAACAAGGGCACAGCCTCCCATGTTCTACAACCCCTTTCTTGCTGTCCCTGAACCACCCCCTTTTCCTTATAAGGTTTTAATACTGACCTTACTAGTAGAGCAGGGTTTCTCAACCATGGCATTGCTGGTATTTGGGCCAGATAATTCTTCATTGTGAGGCCCTGTGTGTGCCTGCTGGGATGCTTAGCAACAACAGGCCTTTACCCACTAGAGCAGTGGTTCTCAACCTTCCTAATGCCGCGACCCTTTAATACAGTTCCTCATGTTGTGGTGACCCCCAATTTCATTATTACAAATTGAACATAATTAAAGCATAGTGATTAATCACAAAAACAATACGTAATTATATATGTGTTTTCCGATGGTCTTAGGCGACCCCTGTGAAAGGGTTGTTCGACCCCCAAAGGGCTCGCGACCCACAGGTTGAGAACTGCTGCACTAGATGCTGGTAGTACCCCCTCACCCAGGTGAGCCAAACAAAAATGCCTCTAGTCATTGTCAAATGTCCCCTGGGTGGGGTTGGAGGGCAACACTGTCTCTGGTTGAGAACCACAGCCTTAGTCAATAAGGAAAATGACTAATGGTGGTGACAAATGCCCCTGCCATCTTTTGTCCTTCTCACAGTCTGAGGATACATGGTATGGGCCATCACCTGCAATACAAATGCCAACCTTGGTCTGGGTTCTGGACTTGCCATGCCCTCAAGCTAATACTTGTATTTCTTTGAGCCTCCGTTTTAGAATGAAGATGTATTCATTTATTAGACATGTACTCAATACCCATGGACATGCAATATGAAAGGGGGCCTCCTTCAAAGTTGTTCACAGTTTAGTGAGGAGCTAGAGATCAACAGTAATTAAAATAGGAGCCTTAAGTTCCAACTAGAGTTTCCCACACCTTGTTGAAAAGGGAGACAGATATTGGATTCTTTGGCTGTCTTCCTATCAGATGTGTACCTATGAAGTCCATTACCCAAATCCATGTTCTGCTGCCTCCTCACTACTGGGTGGCACTGCCTGGGGCCTATTTCTTCTCTGAACTCTCAGTCTCACTCATGAGAGTTGAAGCCATGGCAGTCTCTCGCCTTCTTAGCCTCTTACCCACTTCTTAGTCCCAAAGGCTCTGACCGTGGGAGGGCTCCTCTGTTCACCCTGTGTGAAAAACAGAGAGATCGGTCCAAGACCCCTGGTTTCCACTGGCAATGTTAAACCCATCCGTCATACCCCAGGGGAGGTCACATTTCAAAACTCTTCTCTCAATTCTGCCCAAACAATGTCCTGCCCTGACCTACAAAAGCCCAGCAGTGACCCTACCAGCACTGTTCAAAGGCTCCATAGGATTATCAATACCAAAGGGCCACAGATAAAAGGCTTTTATTGCCAACCATTTTCTCCTGTTTCAACATAAAACATCATCCACACAGAACAAAGACCAATATCTTTATTACATGCCCAAGTAAAAGATAAGGTTGTATTTATTTGTACTCATTTCCTGGAACCCAGCCAGATTTGACGAAATCTGGATATTTTTCCTTCCAGAGGAAATTTAACTCTTCAGTGTCCTATTGTGTGGTTTGTGAAGAACCCAGACCTCGTGGTTGTTTTTCAGCCCCCCCCCCCGTCCCACCCCCCCCATCTTTAGCCCTTCCTACCACTGAGAGAGAGTCTCTGAGTGTGGAAGGAAAAACTCCATCTCTCTTAGCAACTTTTCTATTTTTCTACTTAAACTACACAATATTTTATAAATGGTCACTTCTGTGTGAACGTACTTCAGCTTAATGTAGCACACCTGGTATCAGTGTGGTCATCACGAGCAACTTGAAAATTGTGTTACATAGATTTTTTAAAATATATATTTTTTTATTGATTTCAGAGAGGAAGAGAGAGGGAGAAACATTGACGATGAGACAGAATAATTGATCTGCTGCCTCTTGCATGCCTCCTATTGGGGATCAGTTCTCCAACCCAGCCATGTGCCCTGACCAGGAATCAAACCATGACCTCCCGGTTCATAGGTGGACACTCAACCACTGAGCCATGCTAGCTGGGCATGTTACATAGATTTACATCATTCATTCCAGGGCTACTTGCTACTACCATGAATTTACAAGAGTGAGCTCTATGACAGCTTTTATACCTAATAATACTTCCGAATTACTATCATGAATCCTGATGTCCACTGAACCCGCAGCCAAGAAGATTCTTTGCCCTCCACGAAGGCTGTGCCATGAGCCCAGGGCAGGAGCTGCAACCAGACACCTGAAGCCCCACAGGTTGCCCGGCACAGACAGCCTGGAGCCTGTGGCCACTCCAGGGTCACCAAAGCAAGAGGTCAAAACAAAGAGATGCATCACCATTCTCCCAAGTTCAAATGTCTCACCTCTTTCTTAGAAAAACGGATGTTACACAGGTTTCTTCCCTTGCACTTGTCCAAAAATCCCCAAGCTTACTGGCGCTTCACCCCCAGTAAGGCGGGCAGTGGTAGGGTTAATGACCCCGTGGGTGATGCACAGAGAATTGTTATCTCTGAGATATACTGAGTTCCAGACAAGCAGGGAGGTTAGAACGGCACCAGGCACTGTGCAGAATCTGAACTGTTTTCTTTGGTTCTGTTTCACAATTGGGGAAAGAAAACACTCTTTAATCACACTCTTTTGCCACTTTACTTCACACCGAACAATCGTGGAGACATTCAATGTTATCTCCATTATTAGTGCGATTAGCAAATTCTGGAAGCATGGCTCTGTGACCTTTAGCCCCGTTGTATGCGTGTCTCTTTTTATCCCCGTGGCAGGGACGCGAGGTAGATACCACTCTCATGGTTCTGCAGATCAGAGCCCCTCAGCATGGGGACTAGG
>NW_005871150.1:2533273-2657243 GCF_000147115.1 Myotis lucifugus | reverse complement strand
GGCACTGCTGCCCTGCGTGGGCTTCAGGTTTGGTCGCGTTTAGGGGAATAGATCCCCACTGTCCATGAGCTCCCAGGCTCAAATTCCTGTAGCTGCACTGCAGCCATTTGCAAGGGGTGGGTCTATCAGTTACTAGCTCTGCCCGCGGTGGGGGTGGGGGAGAGATAGACTCTGTGACTCACAGAAATCTGTGGCCTGGATGTCTGGATTCTTGGTGTCTGTGGGTCTGCAGCTGTGGTTGCAGGTCTCTGTCCCCAGTGGCTGCAGGGTCCTGGTTTGCATCTGAGTCCAGACTGGGTGGTGCTGAGGCCAGGATCCTCCTCTCAAGCAGCTCTGTTTCTCAAGATGGCGTGGTCTCTGTGCCCGTGCTGGCCGCCCCAGAGTGTCCGCAGCGGGAGCAGGGCTCCACTGTCTAAGACTGCCGGGTTTGGCAGCCCCTTAGAAGACCTGCAGAATCTAACTGTCCCTAGCTCATGCACACACACACCACACAGGTCCACACACTCCTCTATCACTTCCTTGTGCTCTCACACTCTCCCTCCCTACCTTTCTGCCAGTTGCCATCTTCCTTCCTCTCTCTTTACAGTTAGTCTAAACCTATAAACCTACTTCTAAATATTTTAAACTCAACTTGGTCCTGAGTTTAGAAACTTTATTTGCCTGGAATCATTTTTCACTTTAATATTTTTAAAAGTTATTTGGGGAGAGTTAAAAGGGAACATTAAATCAAGCTCTGTGAATAGACTAATGGGGGGGGCAATAAAGAGAATTGAAAAGGCATAATATTATTTTTCTTTAAATTTCACTATGATACCATAATTAAAAATAATGCTTACTTGCATAATTTACACTGAATTATATACAGAGGCAGAGCAGCATTGAACAGACTGTCAAACTGCAATGGGAAGCCTGGGGAGGGTTGTGTGTGTGGGGTAAGAGATCAACCGAAGGACTTGTATGCATGCATATAAGAATAACCATTGGACACAAGACACTGGCGGGTAGGGGAGGCCGCGGGAATGTCAAGGGGGGGAAAAAAGAGACATATGTAATACTCTTTGTAATACTTTAAGCAATAAAACAATTTTTTTAAAAAGAAAATATAAGTAACAAAAAAAAAGAGAAACATGCAAATTAACCATCACTCCGCCACTCCACTCCACCACAAGCCACGCCCACCAGCCAATCAGGAGCGAGTACGCAAATTAACCCAAATAAGGTGGCAGCGGCCATGGAGCTGGAGTGAGCAGGAGGTTTGGCTTGCCCTGGGTGATGGAGGAAGCCAAGCTTCCCGAACGCCCTGGCTGGCCCTGGGCTCTGCTCAAGGCTACAAAGTTTCAATTATAGAAGATAAATAAATCCCAGATACTTGCTTCCAGCCCGCCCTGGCCTCCACTCAAGGAGGCACTGAAAAAAAAAAAAGAAAAGAAAAAAAGGAGAGGCTGGGAGCTTGGGTCGCCGGAGGGCATGGCCAGCCTGAAAATGGCCATCAGCTACAGCCAGGCACCCCAGCGAGACCTCCCCAACCTGAGGGGCTGTGGGAAGCCTGAAAATGGCCCTCAGCCCCCTCACCCAGGCTGGCAGGCACCCCAGTGGGGGACCCTCACTTTGAAAGGGGGTGTGGTCAGGATGAATATGGCCCTCAGCCCCCTTCACCAGGCTGGCCAACACCCCCATGGGTGAGGGTCCCCATTGGGGGCCTTGATCAGCCTGCAAACAGCCATCAACCCCTCACCCAGGCTGGCCAGGCACCCCAGCAGGACCCCCCACCCCAACCCTGAAGGAGCTGTGGCCAGCCTGCAAACAGCAATGAGCCCCTCACCCAGGCTGGCCAGGCATCCCAGCGGGACCCCCTCCCTGATCCGGGACACCCTTCAGGGCAAACCAGCCAGCCCCCACCCGTGCACCATGCTTCTATCCTATATAATAAAAGGATAATATGCAAATTGACCCTAACAGCAGAACGACTGGGAATGACTGGTCACTATGACACACACTGACCACCAGGGGCAGATGCTCAATGCAGGAGCTTCCCCCTGGTGGTCAGTGCACTCCCACAGGGGGAGCTCTGCTCAGCCACAAGCCAGGCTGATGGCTGCCAGCACAGCAGTGGTGGTGGGAGCCTCTCCTGCCTCCTCAGCAGGGCTAAGGATGTCTGACTGTAGCTTAGGCCTGCTCCCCGCTGGCAAGTGGACATCCCCCAATGGTTCCCATGCTTCCAGAGGGTTGTCTGACTGCCAGCTTGTGAGAGGTCCCAGACTGTGAGAGGGCACAGGCCAGGCTGAGGGACGCCCCCCAAGTGCACAAATTTTTGTGCACCGGGCCTCTAGTTGATATATAAATGTGATCTATTAGTTAAGAGAATCTTTGCAGTACTTTTTTGTTTTCTGATCAGTCATGTGAGAGTTATAGGTCATTTGCATTAAATTTATGAGGATAGAGTTGGGAATTGTTTCCCAAGACATTAGTAGCAATAAGCATCAGAATTACAGTTTCCTGGCCTCCTAGTCCTCACGTTTCTTCTAAGCAGTGTTATTTTTAGCAAGAATTACAGAACCCAGCCCTTCAGAATGGGGGGTTAGCAGGGCTTCTTAACCTCTGCACTATTGATATTTGGGGTAGAGTATCTTTCCTGGAGGTCTTCCTTGTGCCTTGTGGAATGTTTAGCAGTATCTCTGATATCTACTCACTGGATGCTAATAGCATCATCCCCAAGTTGTAACAACTGAAAAAAATCTTTATATAAGGTACCTGGTTAGTCACTCAGGTATTTCTGGGCTGCAGGTTATGTCATACTCCGCCCACCAGTTGGGGGAAGGGAGGATCTATCATAGTTATGGTAACAAAATACATAAAATATAGAAATTTATTTTTGAGAAAATAATTCTTGTATTTTCTCTAGAGAAATTAGTAGTTCAAAATATATTATAGTCTTTATGTGTGGTAAAATTTAAACCTAGAATATAATATTTTATATGGTTTAATTAAAAAGGGATTGATTCTGTGGTCTGAAACAAATTTTTAATATAAAAACCAGTTTAAATAAAATTGATATCTTTTAGAATAATTACAAAAAGCATCTAATCTAATCTAATCTAATCTAATCATTATATTTAATGGTGTTTCTAAATTAAATTTCAAGAATTTAACTGAGAAATGACTTTGGGCATTCCAAGGGCCCTGGAATGAATCAAGGATTTATTCTCTCTTCTTAAAAGAAATATTTTTGAACTGAATTAGGCCAATCTAACATACTTGAAATCATGTAGAAAGCTTTACCAAATAAAAATTAATAACTATATTTTATTTATATAAATATATTTTAAAATACTATAAAGGTTTCAACCTCTAAGAGAGGGCAAGACAATATTGCTGAATATTTCTTAGCAAAATCAGATAATTCAGCAGCAGAATTTTAAAAACAAAAGCCCTCAGGCAGCCTGCTTTTTAAATAGTCTGGGGGTGGGTGGGAAGGCATTTATACTTCATAGGTCAAATGTATAAGTTTGCTTGTTTTGCTTTTTCAATAAAGACGCCTACTTTAGTTACTTAATAAATTAGCTTTTTACAATATAATCAAGGTCTCATATAATTTCAGTTATATGAGAAGCCAATATTTTTATAAGCAATTGGTTTTAACAAAGGCCAAAGTAAAAATTCCCATCAGCCCTCTGTGTATGCAAATGAGCTATAGCCAAAAAGAATGCTTTTTAAAAGTAAATTTTAAGCTTAATAAAAAGGAGTAATTTTGCTGAAACCGGTTTGGCTCAGTGGATAGAGTGTCGGCCTGCGGACTGAAAGGTCCCAGGTTCGATTCCGGTCAAGGGCATGTACCTGGGTTGCGGGCACATCCCCAGTGGGAGATGTGCAGGAGGCAGCTGATCGATGTTTCTCTCTCATTGATGTTTCTAACTCTCTATCTCTCTCCCTTCCTCTCTATAAAAAATCAATAAAATATATTTTTTTAAAAGGAGTAATTTTAAAATATTTAAATGTCCTTCTGCTACTATTTTACAGGGTAAACTAAAGGTTATTATTCAAGCATTAAATCTGATCATTAATAAAGTCACCATAAATAGAGAGTCACTTAAAATATACACATTACAATATTAGCCAGCATCTGAAAAGCAACCAAGTGAGTTGCTCAGTTTAAAAGGAATAAAAAAGGTAAAAAAAAAACCCCAAAAAAACAAAAAACAAAAAAAAACCTCTCTAAATGTGGCCTAGAAATTACCCTGGGAGGAAATAAAAAAAATTGCCCTTCAAATATTTAGAAACTATAATTAAAAGTCAATGTACTAGGACTTAAAAAGAAAAGTAAATAATTTATGTTTTTGCCTCCCTAAACAAAACATATGTGAATATATTCAAAGACTGATAGCAGAAGTTCAATTAGTGTCATTTATTGTTCACTCCCAAGGACAAATAAAGTTAGAAAATAGCCTTTTTTCAGACTGGTTTAAATTGGAAAGTTGAAATAAGTGAATATTCTTGGGAACTTCGTTGTACTAGGCAGGTACCTATTCCTAGAGCATGAACTAATTTTTTACTGATGGTTCATTTCATAGTAAAGCTGTTTATCATGCAATGAATTCAGAGCAGTCATACCTCTGTACTAAGAATTGAATTAAAAGCTATGAAGACTGCATTGCAGGATTTCCAAAAGCCTTTTAATATTATTTAAAACAAAAAAAGGTTGGATAGTGGAGTAATCTCCTGTAAGTAAATTACATGTAGCCTTAATTACTTAAAACTTTTCTACTTTAAATTTTTTCCACTTGTCATGCTAATGGCAAGACACACATGGTGTCAGAATAAGCCAAAGGAAAATGGTTTGGCAAAATAAAGATTCAGAGAGTTTAGTTTATAGAAGGATCCCTTTATTAACCTTTGGTGGAGAATATGCTTGTATGTTTCCAGAAAACTCCTCCAAGCCAGAGTGGATTCCTGCAACAATGGATCTGAGAGAGGAACTGACAAGTCTCCTCCAACCACAGATAGCAGTGGACCCCAGCAACACGCTGATGAGACAGGGGAGAAACAGTCCAGAGATGGGGGATGGTAAAGACGCCTCGCCATGCTAGAAGTCATCAGCTGTGCGTTGGTGAAGGTTGCCCTGGACCAAGCCAAACAAGGTCGGACCTGTACTGCCATTGCTCACTGTTTGTCCACCATCCAGAACTGGAATATCATTGCTGTCATGTCACAGGGGACAGTGATTGAGAAGGGAACCCGTAAAAAACTGTTGGACAGGGATTGGGAAGGGGACTCAAAGAACTGATGGCCCAGAAAGGAGCTTACTGCAGACGGATTCCTTTGATGCCTGGCAGCAATTTAAAAAGACATGAAAGAATTCGATCCTTTCTATTAAATCTAAAAATCTTAAAAGGACCCGACCTCTGAAAATGGCATACATTCTTGTTAAATTTATTAAATCAAAGAAGGGGAATATGTGGAGGCTAAGAGCAGGAGTTAGCATAATAAATGCCAGAAGTTCCTCAGAAGGCTGATGGATGTCTTCAATAAGGCTGAAGATCTGTATAGTATTACCTGTAGCCAAACAGCTGAGGGCATTTTCTCTAACCTGATGGTCTTTTATTGTTTACAAAACTTAACCCTTTGATACGCTTGTTTGCATTCCTAAAGGGCCAATGTGTTTTCCAGCAAATAAAAAGCTGTGGGTCCGGAGATTAAGGGAGCCCACTCCCCTAGAGGGTGAGGTTTCCATCTGCCTCCCCCAATGCCTTCCAATTTTATATTTCTTGTCTAGTCTCTATCCATTTGTGCGCAGCCCTTGTCCAGATTCCCGAACACTTGCTGCAAAAAAGACTGTGGCAACACACCTCCTTGGAACTTCTATCCTTCCATCGTAGATTTATCTATGCCATCCACAAAAAATAATTTATTCTCCTTTTTGTACTTTTTATCTTTAAAGACATAACCACTTTCACACTAAATCCCCTTTGTTTTCTAACTATTCTTCAAAATTGCATTACATCAGTTTGGTTAGAAAATTAGAGTTTCAGGGGGTTGATGCTTAAGTAAATATTTAATGCATATTGCTGCACTGCAGAACTCTGTTTATTAAAAATGGATAACAAAGCAAATAAAATAATTTCTGGTTGTAATGCAGTAGCATATTTCAAATATGCAAGCTCTGATGCCTTTTAGATTGAGGGTATCAATCAAGACACCAGCAATTTCTTTTTATTGTACTTTACATTTACGAGTCCTGTCTTTCTTGATTCTTAGTCAACTTATGTTTCATGAGAATAAAGGCTGTACTAATAATGACATTTCTGTATAGAAACCTGATACTAATATTTTCTTTTTTTAAAACAAAAATTTGTCATACTGTTTAGACATGATTGTCTTATTTGAAGTATGGTGTTGGAGGAAGGCTCTACAGATACCCGGGACCGCCAGAAAGACGAAAAAGTGGATCCAAGGGCAAGTTAAGCCTGAACATCACTGGAGGAAAAAACAAAAAGACAAAACTGAAGCTATCTTACTTCAGGCACATCATGAGAAGGCAGAGTTATTTTGAAGAGACAATAATGCTGGGAAAAATTGAAGGCAGCAGGAATAAGGAAGATCAAATATGAGATGGATTGAGCCCATAAAAGAAGTTGTAGGTAGCAGTCTACAAGGGCTGAGCAGGGCAGTTGAGAACATATTGTGAACATCACTCATTCATAGGGTTGCTAATGGCTTGTAACACACACACACACACACACACACACACACACATGCATATCATGCAATGAATGCAATGAATTCAGAGCAGTCATGAGGTGCTAGAAATACATTTTGATCTTCTAGATATAGTCCAAGAATCTCTTTATTTGTGTGACAGGTCAGTAGTTGGTCCAGAAACTGATGTTCCACAATTATCTGTGACAATGAACAGACCATCAATTCAGTAATCCATCACCTGCAGAGATTTCTAGATGATAAATCCCTGGGTACCCAGTGGATGCTTGGGGCTTTTCCTGATTCCCAGGTAGTCCTAAGAGATTTCACTTTCTCCTTTCTATTAAGCAAAATAAGTTGGTCTTTCCACTTATTTTTCAGAGTCAGGGAAACTCAAGATCAGTCTATGATAACTGCACTGGGATCATTTTGTTAGGGAGTCTGAGTGACACAGAGGACATTAATTAAAAGGTGCCATTTTTATTACTTATTATAAAGCAGTCACCCACTAATTTATCTTTTAAAGTAATCTATAATTCAAACTGACATCAATTCTTAGAGTAAAATGTAGCTCCCATGTCTAAAATATAGTTTATTATCAGTCTCTACCTCATTCAAGCAGGAGCATGATAAGTAATAGGGACACAAGCAGATATTTGATCATCTTCCTATTTAAAAAAAAGTCAGCATCTTCATGTTGCTACTGCACATCATACGTTCTCCATTCCAACTCAGTTTAACTGACACAGTTTAAGTGAGTTTCCAATTAAAATATGAAAAATAAATTATTCTGGGGACAAATGAAGATTTTAAGCCAAAAGGAAACACAAAGCAATTATTTGCTTTAAATTTAATTTCATATCTAGTGTAGGGTCACTACATTTTTTAAAAGGCAAGGTTTAAATGCAAGTGCATGAAATTGAGAAATAATACCAATTTCCAAAAATAAAACTTCAATTATCCAAAATCATCTGGGGATGAATTTTCTACTTATATCTACTTTCTAGATAACAAAGTTTACCATATCTTGGGAATCATTTTCAACTGCATCATATACTTCCTTGACTTTTTCTCAGCAACATACGGACTGACTTGTCTGCAATGAGGATTTTTGGGATGGTAAAGTGCGTAGAGCTGTTGACCCTGCCCGGAATGCCTGAGCCCATAATACTTGCCCAGTGACTTTGGTTGGGTCACCTCTTATGCCCATTAAAGAATATATATTCCATTCTCTTTGTTGCTTCCACCTGCTATTGCCTTGAGAAAGCTAAAGACACAATTTCTGTCCATGCACCAGAAGGTTACAAGTTCGATTCCCAGTCAGATCACATACCTAGGTGTGAGTTTAATCTCCAGTCGGGAAGTGAATGGGAAACAATGGATCAAGGTACCTCTCTCACATCACATTGATGTTTCTCTCTCACTCCCCATTCCTCCCACTCTAAAATCAATTTAGAAACAGAAACAATCTCATTAAAATTATTTATTAAAAGAAGTTTTTTAAAGTCACTGAGTGAGGGAGTAGAGATATTGTCAATGGAATTCAAATTCAGGGAATTTGTGTCAGTTTTCAGCTTCACAGGTATGTTCGAGAGGATTGAATTTCCCAGTAGGTTAACCCTAAACAAGGTGCTGGATTACTATACATGTGCAGCTTCTCCTCATTAATGATGGGAGCATTCCAGAAGATTTGTATTCTAATGATACACCCACTTACAGACCCGAGTTTCATAAAGCAATAGCATATTGTCCTAGAGATTTAGAGTTTAGACCTCTATCTATTCCCAGCTCTGTCACCCACTAGTGGTATGACTTTGGATAGAAACTTACCTCTGATTGATCTTATCCGCTTGGAATGAAAAGGAGTATAACCTGATAAGGTCTAAGGTGCTTCCAGCTTTAAAAGCCATTATGAGGGACTGGAGATCACCAAGAGGACTCTCTCCCGGTAATATATGATGTGAGAAGGTAATTGTGATGTTATGTAGAATGAAATGAAGGCCATAAGTACACGGTTAGAGGGAAATAGGAACAGAACTTATGAGTCAACTTATAAATGATCTGCTCTCCTTGATAAAATCTGAAAAGTAACATCATCATAATTATTCTCATAACTGATGCCACTGATATAATTTTTAAAACCTAAGCTCAAGCCTAAGTATTTAATTACCCTTTTCAAATTAAATGTAGATGTATATATGTATATTTGTGATGAACAAGAATACTTTAAAAATTCTGGAACTTCAATTAACTTATATCCTTTGGGTCTGTCAATTGAAAATGAATTGGGCTACGGATCCCTCTGTTGAGAAATGTATATGTTTATTTGGGTACTGACATCAGTTAACTCACCGTTTGGGATCATGACCAAGGGTAAGATAATGGTGGTGATGAAAATATAAAAACTCTTCCTTTGGTAGACTTGACCCCCAGGTAAGTGGGGTAAGAAAAAAATAGGTGTAGGGACTAAGAGTGTTAAACTCATGATCTACACATTGTAAATGCAAAGTTTCTCTTAAAGAAAGACCTTATTCCTACTAAGGCACAGCCCAATAATAGAGTTAGGATGCATCTATGTTTCTCCTCTTCAACTTGATCCAGATGCCATTAAGAGGACGAAGAATCAGCTCTCCTGTCAGACCAAGTTCTTCTCTTTTCTGGTTGGATTCTACCCAAAAATGCCTCAGGATGCATGAAAGAATGACCTTTTCTTCCATCATGGCAAACCTCTGACCTTTAAATTAATGTAAATAACATGACTTTAATTACAGTTATATCTCAAATGGGAGAAAGAACAGGTTTAATTAGAGGAAGCAAGTGATGTTAGATTTTCACAGTAGGCCCTGGGAGAACCAGTATCACTCAGGATGCTTCCTAATAATAAAGATCATTGAGTGCCCTTCCGGCTCCCACCCAGTGCATCTGAATAGCTCTGAGGACAAGCAATCTAGCCCATGCAGCACCCAGGTGAATCCTGGGCTCATTGAAGCATGAGAACCACTACTCTAGAACGCTTTTCTACTGAGCCTTTCATGTAGTTTACTATAGAGTTACCAGGCCTCATTGTACCAATGCCTGCATTTACATAAACACTAAAACCCCAGGTATACTAAAGCCAAAAGTGTGTATAATGCATGGCAATGTGCATTTATTTTGTTGATGTATTTCTGCTCGTCTCATGGTGAGCATTCTTTGTTTTGGTTTTGAAAAAGCAATTCTTAAAAGCAATAAAAAAAAGGTTAAAGAAAATAATTGTTATAAATAAGCTTTCTACCATATAAAGTATATTCTACTTCAATCCAGAGATTTACATTTTAAAACTCTACCATGAAACTGGTTATGCTTTATGTTATGGGCTGAAGGTATTCCCTCCAAATTCATCTGCTGAATTCCTAACCCTCAGTACCTCACAAAGTGACTGCATTTGGGGATTGGGCCCTGAAAGACATGATTAAAATAAAATGAGGTCCTATGGATGGACCCTAATCCAATGTGACTGGTGTCTTTATGAAAAGAAGAGATCAAGCCCTGGCTGGGTGGCTCAGTTGGTTGGTATGTCAGCCCGTTCACCTTAAGGTTGTGAGTTCAATTCCATCAGGGCATATACCTAGGTTGTGGGTTAGATTCCTGGTTAGGGCTTGTATAGGCGGCAACCAATCAATGTTTCTCTCACAACAATGTTTCTCACTCTCTGAAAATCAATAAAAACATATCATTGATTGGGGATTAATTAAAAACACCCACACACACAGAGGGGAATAAACTATGTGAAGACACAGGGAGAAGACATCTATCTATAAGCCAAGGAGAGAGGCCTCAGAAGAAACCAGCCCTGCAGACACCTTGATCTGGGACTTCTGGCCTCCAGAATTGTGAGAAAATTAAATTCTGCCATTTAAGCCACCACCTGTCTGTGGTGCTTTGTTACAGCAGCCCTAGAAAACTGATATACTTTACGACAGTCATAGTAAAGTGGGAGAAAAAATAAAACAAGTTTTTTAACAGACTTGTATCTGACACACCACATCTCAAAGACATTATTGTAAGAAACCCCTGCCATGTGCATCTGAAAGGTCAAACCGATTCTGATGGATACAAACCTATACAGTTTCTGGGTCCAGCAGAGAAGGGCACATATGCGTATGGATGGCGTCCCATCGAATTCTCAGGAAAGAACCGCTCTGGCTTGAACTCCTCAGGGTCAGGGAAGTACTTCGGGTCTCTATGCAGTGCGTAGGGAATGATGAGTATTTGAGAGCCTTTCACAACCTTGTATCCCCCTGTCATGAGGCAGTCGATATGTCATGAGAACAGAGCAAGACAAACACAGAAAAGTCCACTCTCCCCACTACTTTCTTGAAAGAATTCTCACCAACATCACAATCTTCATTAAGACCACGGGCAATAAAAGGCACAGAAGGAAAAATACGAAGGGTCTCCTTAATAACACACTCCAGATATTTAAGTTTCTTCAGGTCTTCTGAGGTAACAGGGCGATCAGAATTCCCTGATCAAAGTAAATACATGAAATAAAATAAATAAAAAACTATTTGGGCTTGGCGGATAAGACATCAAAAAAGAATATATATTATAACATCAATACACTGAATGTTAAATATCAACAGCAAAAGTAAAATTCTTAATAGTATAGATAATCAAAATAAAATGAGACAATAATGCTGAGTAAAAAAATCCAGATGCAAAAGGTCACATGTTGTATCATTAAATTTGGAGGAAGTACTCAAAGAAGATAAATCCATAGAGACAGAGTGTAAATGAAGTGGTGCCAGGGGTTGGAGAAAGAGAAAATGGGGAGTGGCTGATTAATGGTGCAGGGTTTTCTTTTGGCTGCTGAAATGGGTTGGAATTAGAGGTGACAGTTGCATAACATTGTGAATGCATGAAAATATAAGTTTAAAACATTTAATTTTGAATTCTCAGAGCCTCCTCCAGAAGTGAATCTTCTCCTGGGTCAGATTCTTGGACTCTCCCATAGCCTGGCCCTCAAACGCCCTCCATTCCCACCTCACAAAGAAATCCAAATGGCTTCTTGTGCCGGAAGCTGTTCCATCCTTGCTGCTTGACACAGTTGCTGCAGGGAAGAAACATCTGCACAGCATATGTTTCATGGGACCTGGCGTATATGGCATACTGTTCTTAATATGTTTGCTCCCCTTCTTAGCGCTATGTGTTTCAACCAAGGTCACCTCTCCAAGAAAGGTTGTTTCCTCAGGTGGGGATTTTTCCCTGGAGTTAGGGATTAACAGGACTAAGGAAGGGAATAAAACCCCTTAACTAAGTGCCAGGCGGGTAATTAATCACTTTAACTACGAACAATCATGCTTAAGCTACATAACCTTTATTTAGGATAATCTCCTTCAGTTACTTCCTTGTAGCTTAACAGAACAATAGAGTAGTGACCTTGGAATGGAGATAACAAAAGCCCTAACCTTTGGATTAGAATGGATAGGATTAAAATCAACTGGTATAAATACAGATGTAACAGGAGAATAAAGACAGAACCTGGCTGGAGAACCTGGCTGGAGAACCTGGCTAGAATCTGGCTAGAAAACCTGGCTAGGCTACTGATCAACTGAACGCTGTCTCCGTGTCATTCCTTCTTCGCCGACTCCGTCCACACGTTTGGGAACCCCTGGACCTGCTGGGGTTGGACCCAAACATTCTTGGACCTGCCAAGGGGAGTAACATACACAGCAGGAAGCAACTGAACATACTGAGAAAGCAAAAAAATGAGACAGACAAACTAAATGAACAAGCCAGTGAGAAGATTCTGAAGGCGGACATAGAACAAATTCTGCCAACCATTGTTTTTCAGAAGAGGTAGGAATTGATGGCACAAATCCCAACTTTTCGAGCAACAACATTTGCAACCATCTCTATGCCTGCACTGCTCGGAGAGACAGATGGAAAGGCACTGTGTTATTCAACCAGAGTTGAAGTACAGAATTGAAAAGTAATAAATCAGGTCACAGAACAGATTTTCATTTCGATGAAAACCCTTCCTTGGAAAATAATTGCACCCAAAGAAATTCATCTGAGTGCAAGCCGTGATGCATTTTCAAAGTCCACAAAATATCTGGCAAGGATTTGATGAAATGTTCACATTCAATGCAGGATAAAGCCAGCAGGAAGAGGCCGAGAAACAAAAATCTGGTTTATGGCCATTCTGATGCAGGTGCAGATAAGCTGGGAGAGATCATCGAAGGTGGTATTTGCCAAAATCCAATTCATTACTACTTGCTTCCTGATATGAAAGATGAAGAAAGGGATGGAGAAGAGAAGAAGATGATGATGGAGGGGGAGAGGGAGAGGATTGAAAGCTACCAACGAAGAAGCTGATGAGGATGAAGGAGACAGTGACTAAGGAACACGGATGGATTCCAACCTTCTTTCTAAAAGTTTCCTCCAGTCACTGGGTGCAAGTTACAGTCTGGGTTTTGTTTTGTTTTGTTTTACTTTTAGGCTCAGTCATTCGGCTCTTGAAGTCTTTTCTCTCCCTTACATCCTGGTTCTCAACTTATTTGGAGGGAATACCTTGAGCAGAATACAGTGGGAAAAGAATCTCTAAGGCTTTCTCTTCCAAATTCACTTTTTTTTAAAGTTTAAAAGTATTTTTATTTTTTCCATTGATTTTTATTTATTTTTCTTTATTGATTAAGGTATTATATATGTGTCCTTATCTCCCCATGGCCCCTGTATACCCCCCTCCTATCCCCCGTTCATGCCCTCAGCCCCTGGTGTCTGTGTGCATTGGTTAGGCTAATATGCATGCATACACGTCCAAATTCACTTTTATCCCTTCCTGACTCAACAAACACTTTATGGAGTCAATGCCCCTGTGCTCCGTGGGAAAGAAAAACCTGCTTACCTTGCTCCACTGGAGGCTGGAGGCTCAGCCCGCGCAGTAGTGCACAGAATTCCAGCTTTCTTCCTCCTTTCTCTGTACACTGAGCACACAGATTACACTGTGTCTCTGTGAATGTGGACAGTTAGCATTTACCAACATATACCTGTCTACTTTCTCTTGTATGGAACATTGTTTAAACTAAAAAAAAAAAGGGGGTGTTTATACAAGGTCAAAGGGTAGATATAAGATTTTTGTGTTAGTTAAGTGGGCATTTTGACAACAAGACTTCCCCTTTGGTGTGTTTAATTGTGATGTTTAATGGACTCTCTTCCTGTTTAAGATGATACTATTAAAATAAAATTATCTTCTAATAATGGCCTGCGCCCTGCCACTCAATGGGAGAATAGCAGACTTGCAGAATCTTATTTGGAACCATCATTCTCTATTGTAATTTTTTTCCTGTTTATTTAATCTTTTTTGTTTGTTTTACTGGAAAGAAAAGATAATGCTCAATTTTATTTTTTTCTGTTTTTTTAAAAAAATATATATTTTTATTGATTTCAGAGAGGAAGGGAGAGGGAGATAGAGATAGAAACATCAATGATGATAGATAATCATTGATTGGCTGCCTCCTGCACGTCTCCTTACTGGGGATCAAGCCCTCAACCCAAGCATGTGCCCTTGACTGGAATTTAACCTGGGACCCTCCAGTCCGCAGGCCAATGCTCTATCCACTAAGCCAAACCAGCCAGGGGATAATGCTCAATTTTAAATATTAAAAGTGTACCAGTTGCATGTTATAATGAAACTAAGTTTACCTCAGTAAAAAAAAAAAAGAAAAAAGAAAGAAAGAAATGAATACTTACATCTCAATATCCAAAGATCAGTTGCTCAGAAAAGTTTTAGAACTAATACTGGAGATAGAAGAGATGTGAGGCACAATTAGCATAAAGCATGAGAAGCAGCAGAAAAAAATTCTAGTAAAAACGATGTCACTAATTGAGAGCCAAAAGCATTTGTGACACCTGCATTGGGCTAGAAATTGTAAAAAACACCAACATGGGAACACATTCCAAAAGAACCTGGGTTTCTAGAACACCCAATTTACCTACCAGAGGCAATCTGAGAGAAATTCAACTTGATACAGGAAAAATGAAATGATGACAGAAACAGAGCCCAGAAGTTTAGATCATCTCCATTCTATGAAACAAAGTCTTCCCTCTTGGTATGAAAATCCAGTCCTCACACCATCTGGACATGAAATTACTTTTCCAACTTCACCGCTCAATGGGTTCTAACAAATGTTCTGAATTCCACCTGTCCTTTTTTTGATATATATATATATTTTATTGAGTTTTTACAGAGAGGAAGGGAGAGGGATAGAGAGTTAGAAACATCAATGAGAGAGAAACATCAATCAGCTGCCTCCTGCACACCCCCTGCTAGAGATGTGCCCGCAACCAAGGTACATGCCCTTGACAGGAATCGAACCTTGGACCCTTTAGTCCGCATGCCAAAGCTCTATCCACTGAGCCAAACCGGTTAGGGCGCCACCTGTCCTTTAATGCTTACTATTATCTTCCACCTTCTCCATTCTGCCATTGTGCAACTGGAGCCTCTCTTCATAGAATGTCTTCCACCTCCTCCTCTTTTCCTTTATTATTCCTTCCCCACTTTGCACTAGGAAAATCCATCAGATACCACTTTGTTGGTTGGCCAATCCAACCTTTACCTTTCTTTTCCCAGCCATGGGAAGCCATATGACATCTGAATAAACAACAAATTAAGTTGATGGCACAATGCAAAGTTCCTTTGTGGTAGGCTGATCATGTCCCATAAATATATCAGGTCCTAATCCCTAGAACCTTTAAATATTACTTTTTTTTGGGAAAAGGTGATTTGAAGATCTTATTACAGATCATAAAAGGGAGAGATGATCGTGATTATCCAGGTGGGCCATGAATGCCATGACGAATGTCATGATAAGAGAGAGCAGAGGAGGATTTGACACACCCCCACAGAAGAGAAGGTCATGTGAAGATGGAGACAGAGATGTGAATGATGTGGCCATAAGCCAAGGTATGTTGGCAGTCACCAGAAGGAATGGATTCTCCCCTCAGGCTTCCAAAAAGTGCAGCCCTGCCAACACATTGATTTAACTCAGAGATACTCATCTGGGCCTTCTGGTGTCCAAAACTGTAAGAGAATAAATTTCTATTGTGCTAAGCCACCCAATTTGCAGAATTGGTGACAGCAGTCATAGGAGACTAACATTATCCTTCATCCCCCCCCTCCCTGGAATCGAACCTGGGACCCTTCAGTCCGCAGGCCGACGCTCTCTCTGCTGAGCCAAGCCAGTAAGGGCCCCTCTTCCCATTTCTTCTTGCCTTAAAGATAAACATGAGACCCAGAACAACAATCAAGAAAACAAAATCCACGATGATAAAAATGACAGAGAGATAAAAGAATAAGTCCAGTATTCTTACAACATCCCTATAGGCATCAGCCTAGGACCCCTTACCTACAGGTTACTGGTGTACAAAAGAAATGTATGTCCCATCAGCTTAACCCACAGCAATCCTATATGAAACAGCTCTCCTTGACCCGCTAACCAGCTTCACCTCTCCTCTCTGCTCTCTGCTAGCCCCTTCTTCCTCATACCGCCCAAGCACACAGCCATGACTTGATACTTTCTACACAGTGTCTGCTTCACCTATGAAGCGTGAGGTCCTTGAGGACAGTGACATTTATCAGTGTAGCCCCCGCATCTAGGCCGGTGCAGTCACATGCCAAGCAATCAGCAAACACCCATAAACAAATGGATGAGGTCTTACAAAGGACATTAGGCCTTGAAGGGGTCCCATATGGCAGCCTTCCTGCTTATTACAGTGTCTTTAGAACAGACCCGACTGCACATTTTTAATGAGCAAGTTTGCCATTTGCTTTAGTGACTTGGGACCTTTCCTGTAAGTAGTGAAGAGGTCATACATACCAAACACTTCGTCCAGTTCATTGTCTAATTTTTTCTGGACGTCTGGATAGCAACCCAGAAGGTACAAGGCCCAGTTTATTGCAGCTGCAGTTGTGTCATGGCCCTACAAATATAAGAGAAAAATCAACAACAAACAGCTTAGAAAGCAGAGTTCTATTGAAAGATTAGGGATGCTAGCTCTATTTTGAATTGTCTCTGGATTTGACAGCGGTGACGTGACCCCAGACAGAACAAGTTAATTTTATACAATATTTTACCTCGGTGGGGAACAAACCAAAAAAACAATCCCTTCAAAGGGGATGCCTCTGGGTACAGGGACATTCAATACGACAGATCACATACTTGGTGAGATGGCTGGGCTGGGCTAATAGGAGGCATTCCGAGGGAACTCCGTGCGCTGGACTGTTTTTGAGGGAATAAAAGTTTGACTTTCCTGAGTCAAGTGGCCAGATCTGCACTTCTCCACTTTCTTCCATTTGTATGGTCGACTTTACCTGGACACCAGGCAGCACATGGGTGGTTCTGAGCAACAAGCTCCACATCAAGAAGTTGATAAATACCCCATTTAAACCTTTCTGAGTTTGAGGCAAAATACCAAACATTTGCAGAAATGAACTCAATTATTCTTCACAAAAAATCCATGGGAGCCCAGCCAGCGTGGCTAAGTGCTTGAGCATCAACCTATGAACTAGGAGGTCATGGTTTGATTCCTGGTCACGACACATGCTGGGGTTGTGGGCTCAATCCCCAGTAGGGGGCATTCAGGAGGCAGCCAATCAATGATTCTCTCTCATCATTGATGTTTCTGTCTCTCCCTCTCCCTTCAATGAAAATATATTTCTCTGAAATCAATAAAAATACATATTTTTAAAAAATCTCCATGGGATACTTGATACTGCTATTCACGTTTTAGAGATGAGAAACTGAGCCCCAAATGATGCTTACCCAGAGCTCGACAGCTTTATCTAATCAATAAAATTATATATTTTAAAAATTTATCCTTTTTTTTTATGTGAAGACAAGAAATCTCTTTAGAATCACAAACTGGTTAAATGCTCTACTAGAAGAAGCTGGGAAGATGGTGGCTGGCAGGACGGAGGGGAGGAAGAGGGTTTGATTGAGTGATGAAGTGACAGGGGAGTGTGTGGATGTGTGTAGTGTGTGGGAATGAGTGAGGGACAGTTAAATCCAGCAGGAGTATCAGAGGCTGGTAGACCAGGCTCTCCTGGACAGGGAGCCCCTACCACGGCTGCGGGCACTCCTCAGGCTGTGGGGCTCGAGAAGAGAGCCCATAGCATCTTGAAGGGCAGAGAAGCCCCCTCTAGGAACTCATCAGCACCACCACCCAGACTGGCCGTGGACACTGTTCGCGACCCTGCAGCCACACCAGCCAAAGTTCTACTGCCTCACCGCAGACCTGCAGACCCTAGGACATCTCCCTCCAAGGGTGCACAGATCCCGCAGCAGTAAGTGGGACTTCCCCCTCCCTGACTGCTGACCTCTGGACACTGTGGTCACGCTGAACCAGTGCCCGGGCACCCTGAGTCAGCCACCCAGGCAGAGGGTTCTCCGGTGCCTCTGTGTGCCACCGCTGGGTACTCACGTATCCAAACAAGAATGCACGCCCCGGTAGTAGAAACTCGGACTTCCCCATTCCTGGCTGACTGCCCACAGACACAGTGGTCATGTGGTTTCAGCACACAGGTCTCCTGAGTCCGCCACCCCAGCAGACAGCTCCCTGGTGCCTCTGTGAGCAGCTGCTGGGCGCACTCCTATCCAATCAAGGGCAGAAGACCCTGGCTGCAGTACCTCAGACTTCACCCTCCTCGATTGCTCACTTCCGGTCACCTCAGTCACACCGATCAGGCACACAGGCTCCCTGAGTCCGCTGTCCTGCAGGCGGCTCCCAGGTAACTCTCTGAGCCACCGTAGGCATGACCCTGGCTGCCAGAATCCAGTCCCTACGATAGCGCTGCTCCAGGACGCGGGCCCCAGAGCCCACCGCCCCAGCAGGTAACTCCTAGGTTGCTCTGTAAGCCACTGCCGGGGCTCGTATCCAACCAAGGGTGCACAGCTCCTGAAGCAGAAACTGGGACTTCTCCCTCCCCGGGTCAGCAGCACACCACGATCGTGCAGCTCCCACGTGTGGGCCCCATGAGCACACAGCTCCACCGTATGGCTCCTGGGCCCCTCTGTGAACTGCCATAGGGTGTGTGCCTCTCCAACCAAGGACACATGGCTCCCTGAACAGGATCCATGGCTGCCTACCTCTGGACACCTTGGTGAGTTACTGAGGACCCGCCTTGCCATACAAGGTCACATTGTTTTGGCCACAGACTCTGAGATTCCCACAACCACAGCTGCTGGCTCCAGAACACCCTTGTGATTCAGAGAGGGAAATCACTTTGGACAGAGTCCCACTGCCTCAACTGCAGACTACAGGACAGCTGCCCCCCCACTGTCCCGGACTCTGGGACCCTCGTAGTGAGTTACAGAGAGACGCTACCCCAGCAAGAGTCACACAACACCAGCCAAAGTCATAATACCTGAGCCTAAGGCCCCAAGACCACTTCCTCCCAAGCCCATGCACTCTGGGAACTCACAGTGAGCACATAACAGTGAGACCTCAGGCAACCCTTTCCACAAGACTGAAACCGCAATCACATCTACAACAGCTTGCACAACAAAACTGGGGGTGAGTCACATTGCCCATCTGTGATGAGACTACAGCCATGAAAAATAAACTAACATTCAAGACCCAACTACATCAAGAGAACCCAAATAACACAAATAGGGGGCTCCGCTAGATCACCAAGCCCAGGAGATCTGAGAGACTGCACCACTGGGTTCCAAAAATCACCAACCACCCCCAAAACAACCTGGGTAGCAAAGCAGTTGGATCTAAGACAAAGAAACAAAACATTTCAGCAAAAAGTGGGAAGACATAAAAACAATCCCCAAAGGAAAGAAAAGAAGAAATCACCAGATAGGGAATTAAATGAAATGGAGGCAAGTAACTTGTCAGAGAAAGAATTCAGAGTAATGGTTATAAGGATTCTCAAACGTCTGGCTGACCAATACACACAACTCAATGAGAATTATAAGAAGCTGAATAAGAATGCCACCAACATGAAAAGGAATCAAGAGGAAATGAGGAATGGCCTAGCTGCAATAAAGAACATAAAGGAAGGCTTGACTAGCAGACAAGAAGAGGCTGAGGACCACATCAGCAAATTAGAAGACAAGGTAGGAAAAAAAACACAAACATAGCAGCAACTGGAAAGAAAACTTAAAAAGAAGGAGGAGAGCCTAAGGGAGCTTTGGAACAACATGAAAGGAAACAACACCTGCATAATAGGGTGCCAGGAGAGGAAGCGGAGCAAGTAATAGAGAACCTGTTTGAAGAAATAATGACAGAAAACTTCCCTGATGTTGAGAATAAAAAAGACCACACAAGCCTACAGCTTTTTCTGAAGAAGAAAGTTGATCTGGCATTTAATTAGGGTCTTGAACTTTGTAATTTCTAACTACAATATAGTGACTCTTCATCAGTTATAAAGCTACTTCAAAATGTGATCAGACTTTTACAAAATGCTAAAAACTTTTTTAAAGAATTCCTATATATTATCTTTTAAGTTAAAAAGAAATTGAGAACAGATCATCCCTTATACCAAGGATCCCAACATATTTTAAAAGGTGAGTACAAATAATTCTTGCTATTTCATGTTATTTCTAATTTTACTATTAAATGCTTAAACATGTCTAAGTATTAGTGCTGGCTATTTCTTCATCCTTAGCATTTTCAACTCCGAAGATTAAAAAAAAACACACAAAAAAAACATTTTCTTGTTATGT
The DNA here is from genome assembly GCF_000147115.1 of Myotis lucifugus. Classification (NCBI taxonomy): domain Eukaryota; kingdom Metazoa; phylum Chordata; class Mammalia; order Chiroptera; family Vespertilionidae; genus Myotis; species Myotis lucifugus. The sequence goes on along the minus strand of NW_005871150.1, from coordinate 2,636,835 downwards.
AACAGGAACTGTAATTTTTTTAATGATGATACCTGATACTAACGTGACAATGCAAAATACCTCAAACATGAAAGTGTCCACTTCTTCTCGAATAGCCTCAAGGCTTAGCTTGTTCCCTTCATCATCCATCACATTTAAAAGCAGGTCGAGAAAAGCCTTGCGTTTTCTCTTGGAGAGGTTCATGCCTTTGCCATCACTTTTACCTTCTTCATCTCTCTTTATTTCATTGGCCCGTTCATTGATGACCTGTATGATTTAAATGATCACATGCTTTTGTGTGGAATTTGATATGGCCTAATAATCCATTGTCCTGTGAAAATATACTAGCTTCTTTAACTGATTTTTTTTCTAAGCCTTTCCTGTTCTGTCTCACTGAACAGGAACTTCGGTTTTTATGAAAACATAGTAAAGCTTTCTGTGAACATTTTTAGGGCATTATTTGATATAAGACTTTTTAAAACAAATTTAATGTCAGACAAATACATCATTTCCAAGGACTATTTTTGCAGCCTTTCCAACCTGGGAATAGAGTAGTAGTCTCCTGAATAGGGCTGCAGCGAGTTGAAAGAGCTCATGAGAAAAAGTTGGGGTGGTGGAGAGAACACAATCTATACTAATAAACGGGTAATATGCTAATTAGACTGGGGCAACTGGCCATCTTCTGGATGTCCGAGTTCCTTCCAAACAAAGCCATGATGGTGGGGGCAGAGGCAGAGGCAGTTGGGGGTGATCAGGTAGGCAGGAGAGAGCAGTTAGGAGTGAGATCAGGCCAGCAGGGCAGGGGACTTGGAGGTGACCAGGCCTGCAGGGGAGGGCAGATGGGGATGACCAGGCGCTGCAGGGGAGGGCAGTTGGGTTTGTCTGGGCCAACAGGGGAGGGCGATTTGGGGCTTCCATGCTGGCAGGGGATAGTCAATGGGTGACCTGGCCAGCAGGGCAGGGCAGGGCAGTTGAGATGACCAAGTAGGCAGGGGAGTGCAGTTGGGGCAACCTGGCTGGCAAGGGAGGGCAGTTGGGGGCAACCAGGCCAGCATGGCAGGGCAGTTGGAAGCATTAGGCAGGTGAGTGGTTTGGAGCCAGTGGTCCTGGATTGCAAGAGTGATGGCTGACTGTGGAATCGGGCCTAAACCGACAGTGGGACATCCCCCGACGGGTCCCGGATACAAAAGGGTGCAGGCCAGGCTGAGGGTTACTCCCTTGTGCATGAATTTTGTTCACTGAGCCTCTAGTCATTATATAATAGATTAATTATAGATCACTCTAATTACGTGTTGTATTAGAGAAAAGAATCACGCCATATGCTTGCCGCTCCTTCTGCCTAGAATGCTCTTGCCTCAGAAGCCAGCATGACTAGTTTCCTCCCCAGTTTTAGATCTCTACTGCCCAATGTCACACTGTCAGGGTCACTGCTACACTACTCCCTAGCACTCACTCTCTTCCTAAGCCTACTTTACATTTTTTCCATTTCACTTACCTCCTGGCATTGTATTTGTTATTTAGTGACTTTCTCCTCCAACTTCAATGTAGCAGCAAATTTGACTTTATTCATTGATATAATTCCAACCTTTAGAACACTGCTTGGCATTTTAAACATGTTAATGAATAAAAGAATGAAAGCCCACTGAATGGCACACTTAAAATGGCTATTATGATGAATTTTATGTTATGTATGTGTGATCACAATAAAAAAATGAGGACTTACATTGGTGGTAAAATTATGTAAGATCTTTAAGTTCCTTCTGTGGTCCCTTCCATCTTTAAACAAAAGGTACAAAACGTCATGCCAGAACCAAATCGTCTTCATTCTTCGATGTACCAAATCACTCATCCTATAAACAGGATGCAAATGTATCAGCTGATATATTAAAAATGTGCATTGCTTGAGTACCTATTTGGTGCCTGGTCTCAATGAGGGTGCCCCTCAATATGTGGCAACGATGATAATTCATTTAGCGGCTACTAAGAGCTCTATGCTCAACAATGAAGGCATGGGTTATTACACATCCAAGGAAGCTTAAAAATTAAATGGGTCCTATAGAGGAATGAAGAATCCATTACAAAGCACCTTACTAGATGGCCATCTGACCTCTCCTTCTATTTCTCCAGGAAGAGTTCCAGACCTCCCCGAGCTGCCTGTAGCTCTTATACCACAGGGTGGGGTGAAATCTGCCTGTTTAATGTCCACGCATTTGCTTGATTACTCCTCTTGCTGTCCTCCTCTCCAGTAAAGTGCCCCCCTGTCACATCACTGTCCCGAGTCCCTCCCTCAACATTTCCAGTGATGGAGCAGAAAGACCTTGACATGATCTCCTCCTTTGAGAGCAGCTTACAGGTCAATTCTGCAGAGTGGCCTTTCCTGGTCACTCAATCTGTGGGCCCTATTGCTGTTTTCTTCTCGAATATCAATCAACTTTATTTTTTCTCTGAAGCAATTATTACAGTTTATAAGTTTATACGTATTTGTTTTGATGCTTGTCTCCCTGTTATTCTGTTCTGTGGACCACTATAAAACTAGTCAGTATCTTGTGTAAAGAATGGCAGATTATATATGCTAATATGTGTTAAAATGAAACGGGCAGTGGACTTAAAGACAGAATTCCTTAAATCAAAACCTGGCCCTGCCCCTTAATAGTTTAATAATCTCAAGCTATTTTTCAAAGTAAATACGACTATTTCAATTAAAAAATAACACACACTAAGTGCAGAAAATATGGAGAGAGAAAATTAATAACAATACAAAAAACAAGAAAGAGGAGCATATAACACAAAATAATAATCACAACTAACATTCTGGAATAATATCTACAAGTTTATTTTAATGAATAATTTTTTATACCTAGTGGTTATCGTGCTAAAAATATTGTTTTTATCTTTATTTTATCACTAAGCATCATAATGTAATTTTTCAATATATCATAAAACAATCATTTAAAATTATACCATAGCCTGGGTGTGCCATAATTTATAAAATAAACCCTCTACTGTTAAAATACATGCTTTAATGATTAGGTTAATTTTTAGTGCAATATTTCATTGTGAAACAATGAAAAAGATACAACACAGACAAAAAATTATTAGCGATAGTTTTAAAGCTTGAATCAATAACAATTTAAAACATAATTAGAAGGGCTCCGTTTACCTATAAACTGCATGGACATACTCAGAATCATCATTAGTCTGAGCATCAATATTCTTGCCCATAGCTGTCTCTGCAAAATATGGGTGAGAAGCAATCATTCAATTCATACACATGCCTTGTGTTTATTTTCCAGTGGCAAACACTTCAAAAAAGAGATAAATTCTTATATATTTTAGAATTGTTCCTTTCCCCTTTCACTCTTGCACCTTTTGTTTCTCCTACTCCCTGTTCATGCTCCTTCTTCCCTCTGACCTTCCTGGCAGGTTGGCTCTGCTTGAAGCCCTAGCAGGGGGATAATGCTTCTCAGGAGCCTAATTTAGCAGAAGGACCAGCCCAAAGAAGCCAATATCCTTTCTAACCCCTTCATTTGCCTTCCCAGTGAAATGTTATTTTCTATTTGGGCCATTTTATGTATACACCATAGCTCAGTGATGGCGAAGCTTTTGATCTTGGCGTGTCAGCATTTTGAAAAACCCTAACTTAACTCTGGTGCTGTGTCACATATAGAAATTTTTTGATCTTTGCAACCATAGTAAAACAAAGAATTATATATTTGATATGTATTTTATATATTTAAATGCCATTTAACAAAGAAAAATCAACCAAAAAAATGAGTTCGCGTGTCATAGGTTCGCCATCACTGCCATAGCTCTAGAAACAAATCAATGAGACTTACCACAAATGATATCTAAGGCACAAAGAGTGATGTAAAAAAAGCAGTTAAATTTTTCTCCGTCAACATGTTTTTCAAGCTTATTAACCAATATGTTGGCTTGTTCATTCATGACATCTAAGAAGTCTTCCAGAATGGTAAAATGGAAAGTGGATGTTAACATTTTTCTCCTGGAGCGCCATTTGTTTCCAGTACTAGAAATACAAGACATGGTTACAAAGAAGAGAAAAGCAACATCCAAAGCAAATAAAGCATAGTCAGGACAACAAATTCTTCTTAATCTACAGATTCACAAATGCTATGGTCAGAATGACAAGGGGATATTCATATACAGTTACAGGATGGGCCTATTTTAGATATCCCTCTATATTACTAATATTTACTTATTTATTTTTTAAATATATTTTATTGATTTTTTACAGAGAGGAAGGGAGAGGGATAGAGAGTTAGAAACATCTATGAGAGAGAAACATCAATCAGCTGCCCCCTGCACACCCCCCTATGGGGATGTGCCCTCACCAAGGTACATGCCCTTGACCGGAATCGAACCTGGGACCCTTCAGTCTGCAGGCTGACGCTCTATCCACTGAGCCAAACCAGTTAGGGCAGTATATATTACTAATATTTAAAAGAGCACTGATCAAAATTGAAAATTTTAAGAATTTCACTAAATTTCTAAGTTCTGAGTTTCCAAAAATGAGAAATTTCCCCTCTTTACCCAACCTTAACCCTCTGCATATCAAGGAGCTCCATGAGTCTACTTTGATCTCTAACATCTTCAAAGTCTACAAAGTCCCCACCGAAGTCCTGCTTTCTCTTTCTCAGTTGATGGGGTCCTGTTGCTGGATGGCAGCTCAAGGACTGAGGTTACTGTGCTCAGCTTACTTCTCTGAGGATGACTGCCTTTTTCATTGAATTTTCAAGATTTCCCTGCTCAAAACTCCCCTGTGCCATACTCCATTTCTACATTGGGACTTTCTAACTCTCCTTGGAATACTGGTGATCATCATTATTGAATACCATGGCTAGAGATTACTCTACACCCTGGGTTCCTGTCTCTCACAGGCCCATTATCACCCAACCTTTCAGCTTCTCCCTACTACCCAACAGCACATTCTTGCTACAGGAAAACTACCCCGTGTCAATGCCTGACATAAGTTACACACAAGAGAGCTTTACCAATTTACACTGACTTACCTGGTAAGAAGTCCTAGGCCAAGCCATGGTTGTAGGAATGTGTACAGATAAGACTTGTCAATTTGCTTTGAGCTAGTTAAAATTACCTTAGAAAGAGAGAAAATAAAAATGAGAGATAGAGATATGAACGCAACCATAATTATAAGAATACTGGGCTAGAACACAACTACTTTCTAAAGTAACATTTCATAACAATTACTTCTTTGTGGTTCATTTTCATTACTATGACTCAAAGAAATGCAGTTGGAGTTTGGAGCATAAAACTATCTCCAACTCTTGGAGACTAGCTGGAGTTGACTGAAAGGAAAATGTCCAAGATAATTCTCTGACTCCTGCCATGAATTAGGAGCCAAGTGGAGTTGTTTATTGAGGGTAGGAGTGAGGAAAGAGAAAGTGGGTGAAGCAAAGGATGACCACATTTAGGGAGATGGAAATCACAAGTTCATGATCAGGTATGTTGATTTGGAGGCATTCAAATTGCCATAGCCTGAAAGCAGGTATGAAGCTCAGGATTAAGGCTTATACTAGGTACACATTTGAATGTCTCCAGGATATAAGTAGCATTGGGAACCATGGGTATAATTAGGTTGCCTGGAGCCAAAGTAAAGCAGAAGGGATGAGCATATGCACAAAATGCTTCTCAGGATCTTGCTGCAGTTCCCTACTTTGGACAGATCTCCATCCACATGTACTAAGCCCACTTACACTAGGCCAGCAATGGCTGACATCCCATGTGTGGCCCTCTCCCTATCTCCTCTGGAACAGTGCATTGGGCAGTGTGGTACCAGAGACACTCTAAGAGTTTGACCACAATGAGGAAGAAAGATGTATCTAAGCCCAACAACCCTAGGAAATTTTGCTGTTAATTTTTCTCCATGAAGAGAAAGTCTGATTTTCCCATTTTTACTTCCTGACACAAAGCCTTTGTCATCAAATCATAAGATAATACTCCCAATGTCATGATAATAACTAAAAGAAAGGTAAACAATTTTTTAGGCGTAATTTCAATAGCGTTTATTAACAACATCTTTCCCATCAATATCACATTAGTGTTCTCTTTTAAAAAATTAACTTGAAATCATAAAAGTATAATGGATACTCTGAGCCTCTTAAGGGAAACACTTAAATTTTATTAGTCTTATATATTTGCAATCTTAAAACAGTGCCTGGGAGATGATATGAGCTCACCTTGTAGAATAATCTATTTATGGTTCTGTTCAATTGAAGACTTCCCAAAAAAGGAGGACAAATATATTACTTGATACCAAATGCGTATAGACATGTAGAAGCTGCTACTCTTCCCAGAACTCAAGACTATATCTGGAAAGCATTAAATGGCACCTTCACAGCCTTAAATATTTAATGGAATGCTCATTGTATTGAATTCAATTAAATATAAGGACATTTATTTGCTGTTTATTCTGATAAGATTCTACACCATCATATATACAGTGAAACATTGACCACAGTCACCATCAACTCACCTCTATAGTTTCGGCCTTAAACATGGCCATTACTGGTACTGTGCCAAGCCAGAGTTTTAGCATTGGCACATGTCTGTTGCGTCCTGTGTAATAAATCATCTGCTGGAAAAACTCTAGAAAATAATTAATTTTAAATAAGTTCCTTACTGTGTCTTTTTGGGTTTTTTACTGTTTTTACTTTGGGCAACTCACTCAATTTCTCCCAGATCTTTCACATCTTGAAGCTAAACCACACAGTTGTCCTTACTAAATTATTAATGAATGAATTATGAGGCTAATTTAATTATGAATGATATATATGCAACAACCTGGTTAACTGAGAAATGCCAAGCACTTGGATGTTTGTGGTGACCTTATCACATGCCTTCCCCAAGGACACCGAGGTTGTTCAGTTTCTCCTGACCTGCACAGGCTACTCTTCTATAGAAAGGGAAACCTGTCCCAACTCTCCAGCCCTGGTAGATAGATGCTTCCCTTTCACCCTCTCTAAAACAGTATTGAAGTTCCTCAACAAATGGAGATTAGAGCTACGATATGATCCAGCCATTCCTCTTCTGGGTATTTATCTGAAGAACATGAAAACGCTAATTCAAAAAGATATATGCACCCCAATGTTAACTGCAGCATTACTTACAATAGCCAGGATATGGAAGCAACCTTAGGTGTCCATCAGTGGATGAATGGATAAAGAAGATGTGATAATACTGGCCCAGCTGGCATGACTGTGTAGTTGAGCATTGACCCAGTCAGGACATATGCCCGCGTTGCAGGCTCGACCCCCAGTGCGGGGCATGCAGAAAGCAGCCAATTGACGATTCTCTCTCATCACTGATGTTTCTCTCTCTCCCCTCTCCCTTCCACTCTGAAATTAATAAAAAACATATATTTTTTTAAAGATAAAATATTGTCATTTGTGATAACATGAATGGATCTTACGGGTATTATGGTAAGTGAAATAAGCCAGACAGACAAGGACAAAAACAGTCTGATTTAACTCCTATGTAAAATATATTAAAAAGTAATAAATAAACAAATATAACAAAATAAAAACAAATTCAAGGATACAGACAACAGAATAGTGGTTACAGAGGAGAAAGAGAGTGGAGAGAGGGTAACGTAGGTAAGTGGGGTTAAACAAATGGAAATAGATGGAAACTAGACTTTTGGTTGTGAACACCCAAATGAGTATACAGACATCAAATTATACTACTGTACACCTGAAATTTAGATAATGTTATGAAACAATGTGACCTCAAAAAAAAATAATTTAAAAAAACTCTTCTGTTTTACTAATTCTTCAACTTCTCAAATGTCTCAGGGCCTCTACAGAACTTCTTCCCTTTTTTGTAGGAAACTCTTATTCCTACTGCTTTTTGTCCAATAAAACTCACTTATTCTTCAAGTGTCATCTGAAATGTGATTTTGCTGCAAAGTCTTTTCTGATATTCTAAACAAGATTCCTGGTAATATAACTTCCCAGGTTGGCTCCCATTTCTAGTACAGGTACCAGATCTAAGTATTTCTAAAGACTATCCTACAATAAAATAAATAAGTGTTATTGGAGAAGTCATTGATTTTAGGGACAAGGCAGAGAAAAATACCAGAAGAATGGAATATATTATGGTGGCAGAAAATAAGGAAGTGCTCAAAAAGTGATGGGGCCGTGTTGAAACACCAAGCAGCCAACTGAAAAGCTCCTAATGCTCCAAACTGAAACAATTTGTGCAACAGAATAAGTAATGATAGTATTAGTTTGTATCACTTCTCTAGCCAATATCTTATAGTTTTCAGTGTACAGGACTTTCACCTCCTTAATTAAATTTATTCCTATGTGTTTTATTCCTTTTGATTCAGTTGTAAATGGGGCTGTTTTCTTAATTTCTCTTCCTGGTAGTCCATTGATAGCATAAAGAAATGCAAGTGATTTTTGTATATTGATTCTATAACCTGCAACTTTACTAAATTTATTTATTATTTCTAACATTTTTGGGGGGTGGAGCATCTAGGGTTTCCTATATGAACAATCATGTCGTCTGCATTCTTTTTCTTGCCTAAATGTTCTGACTGGCACCTATACTACTATGTTGAATAAAATGGTGAGAGTGAGCATCCTTGTCTTCCTGATCTTAGAGGAAAAGCTTTCAACATCACATATGGCGTCACTGCTAAAAATGCATAACCTCGCCCTAACCGGTTTGGCTCAGTGGATAGAGCATTGGCCTGCGGACTGAAAGGTCCCAGGTTCGATTCCGGTCAAGGGCATGTACCTTGGTTGCAGGCACATCCCCAGTAGGGGGTGTGCAAGAAAAAGCTGATCGATGTTTCTCTCTGATCGATGTTTCTAACTCTCTATCCCTCTCCCTTCCTCTCTGTAAAAAATCAATAAAATATGTTTTTAAAAAATCTTGTTTAAAAATGCATAACTTCATTGAAACTATGTAAAAATAACAGACAAATCCAAACTGAGAGTGATTGTACAAAATACCTGTCTCAGAAAATGTGTCAAGGTCTTGATGTGTGTGGAAAGACTGATAAACAATCACAGATTAGAAAAGATTGATATTGAAGAACATAACACAAGAAAGCACAACTACTATATGCCAGGTGAGATTCTGAATTGAGTCATGGAACAGAAAAAGAACACTAGGCAGTGTTGTACAATTCAAATAAGGGCTGTAGTATTGTTAAGAACATTGGACAAATAATAATGGTCTAGTTTGATAATGATACTAATTCTGTAAAATAACACCATCAGAGGAGGCTTGCTGGGTATATGGCATATATGAACTCTATATTATTTTCACAACTTTCCTGTAGTTCTAATATTATTTGAATAAATAAAAGTTTATAAAGAAGGAGAGTTTTATTATTCTGAAGCTGAAGAATAAAAAGTAAGCTGGAGTAAGATTTTAAAATATTTTGTTAGTAGAAGAGAAACACATACACACAGTATCTATATAGATAAAAGCCTAATATGCAAAGTGTCCCCTCGGGAGTTTGACCAACTGGGAGTTCCATTGCTTGCTCTGACATGTGCTGACCACCAGGAGGCTGTGCAGAACGAAGGAACGACCTGGTCGGTGGCCAGCCACTGCTAGGGACCCTACCCATGCACGAATTTCATACACTGGGCCTCTAGTCTATATAATGAAGAGGTAATATGCTAATTTCTCCATTAAGGTGTCCCAGTCTGTGTGACCAGGGCCAGGGGCGGGAATTCTACCCCCAGCGCTAACATTACGCTGCCTGCGTGATCCCTGTTCAGCACTGGAATGATGCTGCGGGGGGAGGGGGGTTGGGCATGACGGGGGACCTAAAACCACGGCCCCCACCCTGCATCACTTAACAGGGGACCTCAGGCCACACACCCTGCCCCAGCTCTGGGCCGAGAGACCTCAGACTGTGACCCCACCCTGGCACTGGGCTGGGGGACCTCAGGCCATGCCCCCCGCCCGCAGGTCTTGACGGGGTACCTCAGGCCACACCACCCACCCAGTGGGTCTTGACGGGGTAACTCAGGCCATGCCCCTCCCCTGGCGGGGCTTGACGGGGGATCTCTGCCCCGTCTCAGGGCCAGGAGACCTCAGACTGCACCCCATCCCAGTGCCGGGGACGGGAGAACTCATGCTTTGCCCTCCGCCTAGCGGGTCTTGATGGAGGAACTCAGGCTGCGCCCCTCGCCCGGTGGGGCTTTGACAGGGTACCTCAAGCCATGCCCCTTCCCCAGCTCCAGGCCGGGAGACCTCAAACCATGCCCCCCACTCCGGTGCCAAGCCAGGAGACCTCAGACTGTGCCTCCCTGCCTCAGCGCTGGGCTAGGGGACCTCAGGCCGCACCGCCCGCCCAGCGGGGCTTCACGGGGACCTCAGGCCATGACCTCACCTGGCGGAACTTGACGGGGGACCTCAGGCCATGGCTCCAGCCAGGCAGGGGTTGACAGGCGACCTCGGGCAGCACCCTCACCCCGGCGCCGGGCCGGGGGACCTGAGGCTGTGCCCACTGCCTAGAGTGGCTTATTGAGGTGGGGCAGGACAGGTCAAGGTCTCACCCAATGGGGGTGGGGCTGGCCGGGTCTGGGTCTCCTGCGTTTTACAAGTGCGTGAGGATGGTGTGCGGGGACTTGACTCTAGGTCCCATGGCGCGCCCCAGACTCTGACAGGAGGGAGATTTTATATACATTTTACTAATTTTCTTTCATCTCTGACACCTCTATTATAGAGAAAGGGCAAATAGCAATATTAAAATATTTCTTATCATTAATTCTCTTTTAATGTGCATGAATTTCATGCACCAGGCCACTAGTATATAAATAATAGGCTATGTCCACATTTCCTTGGATATAGGAAAAAATTTGGTTTCGGAATGTGACAAAAATGTGGAAGAAATGTTATAGTGAATATAAGAAAGAATCATTAAGCTAAAAAGAATTACTGAGAAGCACTGAGGAAAATGTAGGGATTAGATAGGGAAAGTTGGTAATCAATCAAATCAGGTTCCTATGACATGTCCAGATATAAGAATGTATATGACAGAAGTACCTTACTTCTTCTTGAAAACACAACATGCTCACTCATGCATTCCACAGGCAAGGAACGTGTACACCAAAGGACCAGATCCCTACTCTGAAGGAATTTATAATCAGAGGAGATGGTCACTGTGGAACTAATCACAGTATCAGATCAGATGAAATGGGTGTTAAATTAGAAGTTTAAGTCTGAGGAGTTATTGATTTTCATTGAAAGCACTGGAGAAATTCCAAGAAAGAGATGGCATTTGAGAATAAAAGAATGAGTTGGCTTTTTATAGGAAGAAAAGGGAAGTTAGGGTAAACCAAGTATCAGATATAGCAGAGCAGAGTCAGGGAGGTCTGAAAATTGCCTATAGGTTTAGCCAAAGCACAGGATGGGGATGAAAACATTGATAGATGAGCTTGGAGTGTTGGAAGTCTAAAGAAGTTGGATTTTCTTTTATTGTCTCTAGGCAATATCTGAAAGTTCCTGATGAGTACTAGAACCACAGTTATATTTTAGGACAATAACACTGAGGTGTGTGGGATCTGTGAAGAACTTGGTATTCCTATTCCAAGGATACAGGAAGCTTCTGGGGGTGGAATTAGATGCAGCTAGTGTTACGGGCCCTGGTCCTGCTTTATGGCTGGTCCTTATAGTGGGTGTGGGGAAATGGTGACCAGTAATCCCAACAACATTGAAGTAGGGAGGAAAGTTTGGGAGTTAACACTTTCTGTATTGAAATCCCAGAGGCCCCATCTGGGGAATGCAGCCCAGCATTCAGAAAAGTCAAACATGACAAAACTCTGGGTCAGGTCAGGAAACACTAAATTGGTGAGTGCAACCCAGGGGTGAGGGTTGGGTGGGGTGGGGGAACACAGTGACTAAAGGATTGGGGTACAGGGTCCAGCCCTCAGAGAAAAGACCTGGCAATTGTTACAATGAGCAGAAGTCAAACAACATGAGCTCAGGGGAGGACTGGCTTTCTAATAAGATTAGGAATTGACGCACTCTCCTGAGATTGCTGGCAAAATCCAGGGAGGGAGGGATAAGGAGAGCAGACTAGCTAGGAGGCATGTGGTACCCAGGCTTCTTCTAGGCAAAGGGAATGCCCCCTTGACAGCAGCAGGACTAATGCCCACAGCACTGTGAGGCTACTAATATGGACGGCACCTGAGATTTTGACGGGTTGTTTAACTAGGGAATTTGGGCCCCATGGACAGACTGACATGGCATAAAAAAACAACTATTAAACTTCTCAGCTCTTTTTCAGCGCGAAGAAATGTACACATATTCACCTTTCCCTGCTCCTTCTCCCATCCCTCAGCTTCCCCCACCCCTGGGCTTCAGGGCAAGCTGCTCAAAGTGCAGCGGGAGAGAGGCTAAAGCGCAGATATGTCCATTGCACGTGATACTGAATAAACAGTAATAATTGTTTAAAGCGTTTGCACATTTGGGCCCCTCAAAACCTAATAATGAATCTTCTAAAACGGCTAACATTTATTCTGTCATATTTATTTGCTGTGTAAGGTAAGTAAACATCAGACCAGAGCTAAGGGTTTTCCATGCCTTATGTCTTTTATGCCTCACCACAGTCAGATGAGAAGCACTATTACAGAAGTCAGTGAACAACTGAGGGAGTTGTGCACAGCTAAGTAGTTGCACAATATCACAGCGCTGGTAAATATAGGCCTGGCTTTGTACCCGAGGCACCCAGACACACAATGTGCCATCATCAGCATTACATCACACCGATTCAAAATGCCTTCCAGTCAAACCATTGGCTAAATTGTTGTGAAAAGAGCTAGGTCAGATCAACAGTGTCAAAATATATGTAGCATGGCCATAATCACTGCCTTGGTCTGGTCTGACAGAGGAGACTGGGAAATCAAAATCCATGGCTTGAAGGCCTCAGTCAGGCCCAATGGCAGGGAGCAGCTGGGGAAGACGGGTTAACAAAAAGGACTGAAAAACCAAAAGATAGATTTCAACAGCCTAGTTGGAAGTCAATTGCAATTCTCTAGGTGAGACTTCTGAGGCCAGAATGTGGATGGTGGCCACACTATGAAAGGCACAGACTCTTGTATAAGACACAAGACACAAGGGTATTGAGGATGGGGAATATACCTTTAAATGTTGTGCGATGTCCAATTTTGCTGGGCACAAAGGAGGGCCTCAAATAAGTGCATGACTGACAATGAAAAAATGGACTCAAACCAAGTTCTGGACAATGGTCTAGAAAATGCACGCATTAAATGTAATCCTCAAAGTAACTGTAATATGGTGATGTTTACAAGTAAAGGGTAACACACTCTAACTTAAAGAGTTTTAAACAACTTGTCAAAGTCAAGCAATTTGGTCACAAGCAGAAAGGGAGCAAAGGTTGGTACCGTGCTCTCCTCTCCAGAAATAACTACAAGGAGAATTACTTAAAATAATCCAATAACTAACAGTTTGTTTTGAAATGGATCTTATTCACTAGAGATTTCAATTCTTAGAAAAATTCCCCCAAAACACTATGATGAGATTTCTTAAGTATATGATTTCCTGTTGGGGAGGAGGGGGTCTATATTTCTACATCATTATTTTTTAATATTATAAGCCTTTGGGTAGAAGCGAAGATTAGCTCTTCCTTTAGTGTTCGCCATGATGATGTTTACAAATGTAGTTTTCATATATCAAAATCTGCTGCATCACTTGCAACATTAGTCGCATTGATGTCTGGTTGGTTAAAAGTTTACTGGGGTTTCTTCTGCCAGAAACATTTTCTGTATTTTGGTAACACTCTCCCATGAGGCCTCATGTCTTCCTGTGAAGTTGAAATGACAGCATTATTTTTATTTGGAGAAAGGAAAGTGGAAAAGAAATAACCCTTTAAGCTTTGGAATTGATGCTCAGTCTATAAAACGTCTTCAGTTAAACTGAAGGGTGATTGGATTCTAGTTCTGGGCTCATTTTAAAATATGTCATTTGGGGCAAATCTTTTTAGTTCTGGGCATCTCAACTTCTACAGCCACGAAGATGAAGTGCAAAGATCTAACTCACCCTTCCTCATGGGGCATCCAAACATCAAGTAATTTTAGGAGATTTCTAACTTAAAGTGACCCCTCTACCCCTATCATAATATAACATAAAGGCTATCAGCTTCAAAAGATGATTTCAATAAAAAGCCAATTCACTCCTTAACAAATAAGATTTCTGAAACTTGCTGTATGACTTATGGGACAGGCCTTGGTGAATAACATCATAATTCATGTTGCTATGTAACCTCCTTAGAAGGGCCAAGGAGGAATAAAGTTGTGGTCAAGTCTTGTGATTTCTGCAGGGAGTGGCTCTGGTCTCAAGTGCATTTCTTGTCCCTTATTTTGGAGAGAGAGAGGAGAGAGGAGAGGAGAGGAGAGGAGAGTAGAGGAGAGGAGAGGAGAGGAGAGGAGAGAGAGAGAAAGAGAGAGAGAGCATAAGTTATAAGTTGTGCCTGCCTTTAGAACTTTAACACTAAAGACAGAAGAAAAACAGGCGGTGTTTGTTGTTGTGTGTTTTTTTATTAAATATATTTTTATTGATTTCAGAGAGGAAGGGAGAGGGAGAGATGGAGACATCAGTGATGAGAGAGAATCATTAATCAGCTGCCTCCTGCACGCCCCCCACTGGGATGGAGCCTGAAACCCAGGCATCTGCCCTTGAAGGGAATCAAACCAGTGACTCTTCAGTCAACAGTCAAAAGCTCTATCCACTGAGCCAAGCCAGCTAGAGATACAGGCGGTGTTTTCAGATAGCAGCAGCCAGCAGTTGGGAAAATGAGAAGAGAAAAGCCAGAAGGACGGCAGTTTAGAAACACTGCACTTATGTGTAATGAAAACTGGAGAGAACTGGGAACCCATTATCCAGGGGGTGATAGAGTCGCCCTTCACCCAGCAGCCTGCAGCTCCAGTCCTGGTGCTCCAGGCGGGGAAGCGGGCGGTTCCCTGCAAGGGGCCCAACAGCCCGTGGCGGGGATGCGGCCGGGCCCGGGCGCACAGTCCCTTACCTTTCCCTCCTCGCTCCAGGATCAGCAAGTGTCCCAGGAAGGGGTAGGCGCCAGAAATGCTGGGGATGGGCCTCATTTGCAGCCAGTTATGCGCGTAGCTCGCCATCATCTGCAGGAAGCTCAGGATGAGGGTGGCGCCCGCCAGGGAGACGGCGCTGAGCGCGCCCCAGAGTAGCAGCTTCTGCCCGACGTGCACCAGCCAGACGGCCACCATCGCGCCAGCGGTCAGCTCTGCTTGGGGACTGAGACCCAGAAACTTGGGGCCCGGTGCTTGGCGCCAGGGCGTGGTCCAGCCCCTACCTTTCAAGTGCAGGGCCTGGGAGGAGTCCCGACATTCCCGGGGGCGGGAGCAGCGGGCCAGGAGGGCGGGGGAAGAGGTGGCGCCAGGCCCAATCGCCTCTCTCTCCTCCCGCAACCCGTAGGCACCAGCCCAGGCACCCAGAAGCGGGACTTCCCGTGCAGGGACCGCCCTGCCCCTCGGGACTGGGTTGGAGCCTCCCCCGCTCGGAGGAAAGCACTGCCGGTTGCTGTGCAGACAAACGCCTAGTAACGCGCAAGGGCCTCTGTTCGGTTCCAGCAGAAACGAAAGCCCGGAAGGCGGATTCTGAAGGCAGAGAGTGCTGAGAAGACACGGAGGCCCTTGAGTGGCATGGGGAGGAGAATGGGTGCAATTAGGGGCAACTTCAGGATGGAGAGGCGCACTGGGGCTGGGGTGCGCTGACTTCCGTTACAGGAGTGAGCGGTACGTTTTAGAATGGAATTAAAGGGGCGCCGGGTTGGAAGTTCGGTTTGGGGTTAGTTTTTCCCTGGCTGGGCGCCTGGCCTCATGATGCTCCCTTGCGCAACCTGTGGTGTCTTCTACTCTCCTGGAACTGGCTGCGCGCAGGAGGTGGGGTGCATCCTGGCTGAGCATCAGGGTCATTCAGAGCAGATCCCTACTCTGACCTGGGACTCCAACCTGAGGGAGCAGGTAGAATTCGTCATCAGGTCACGGGAGAGCTGAATCATGTTCTTGTGATCCCAATGGTTTCCCAATTATCCTCGGGACCAAGAGAACATCAGGCGGGTGGAGAGGATGAAGGGCAAGGTCTCTGGAAGTGGGAGAGATAAGAGATGCTGGCAGAGCGGGGTTGGATAAAGGAGCAGTAATTATGAAGTAACTCTCAAAAGACAAACCACTGAGCCTATGGAAGGAAGGAAGGGAAAGGGAATGATGGTGAGAAGGATGCCCCAATTCTGCCCATGGCTGTGTTCACTGACTAGGAATTTTCCTTCTTCAGGTAGCGGGACCCCAATCCTGACTCTGGTTCTCTTTTCTACAGGTGATCCTCCCTACAGAGGTGCTGGGCTAGGAGTGTCCCTCTCTAGGAGCAGGTCCATAGTGATCGGGAAGGTGCCAAGGAAAATGACCTATATTGAGAAATGCCCTGGATCCTACTTTGCTCAATTCCCTCCATTTTACTGGCAGCACTTGTACAGGTGGCAAGGCCTCTTCTGGGCAGAGAGAAACATGCTTAAGTCTTCTCCAACTGATTTTTTTTTAAGTCATCCATCTGTCCTGACATGGAAAACGGTTCAGGAAATAGTAAGTGAAAGCAAACTTTTAAAGTTGCAGAACAGAGTACATAATGTAATGCCATCTTTGGGGAGAAATAAAGGTTAGTTCTCTGCAGCTAGACTAATGTCTGGGAAGAAAAACACTGGTCAACCTTATGGGATGTCCATGGAAAAGAAGAACTTACATTCTTTTTTTTATTCACTTTGCTATTATTTCATCTTTTTAAGACTTTCAAATATATTTTCTCTAATATCTTTAAGTAGATCTCATCTCTCTAAAAGTCTATCACAGCTATGAACCTATGGGATTTCTCTATATCTGACTCTCTGCTCATCTCTGTGGACAAAACAAGGAATATATAACCACTATCCTCAAGAAGTGGAGAAGGGGGAGTGCGGAGTGCTTCAGGCAGCAGCCAACATGAGTAGGAAGTGCTCCAGAGCAGAGAAGGGCATGATGGGTTCAAGAAAGTGTGTAGGGGACCCCTGCTTGGAGCACAGGGTGGCTGAGAGTGACCAGGACATGAAAATGTTCACAAGTAGCATGAACCAGCTTGAATAGACCCTGACTCCCAGTCTTAGAAATTGTATCTTTATTTTGAAGGCAATTTGTGGGTGAGAAATAGTGCCCTGAGTATTTTTGGAAAAGGGACAATAAAATAAAAGTCTTTTCTCTTTGTTCCCTGAGTCATTGTTCTCATTCTATTTGTTCCCTCATAGGAGCCAATGCCCCGAAATTTCAGACTAGACTAGTCAGATGGCCAAGCATGAGAGAAACCCATGGCGACACCCTTCTCTCCTGACAACCAAGTTCACAGTGTTGCGCCTTCGAATGTCCACCCTGAAACATAATGAATCTCTGTGTAGGGAGCATGGCATTGCCAAGGTGAAGACTTTCTACCTACATTTGTCACCACTTAGTCAGCTTCATGACACTCATCCCACTGAGTAGGAAGTTGTCCCCTAACTTTGTCTCTTGCAGATTCTTTCTATATTAAAGGACAAACCACTTGGAAGATTTTTGCTCCTCTCCCCTGCTTGAAATACATGCCTTTGAAAGTTAGTCATAGGCCAGAATAAGTTATAAACCACAGCAAAGCTTTGTAAATGTTAACATTTTGATTTCCTTAAAATTTCTGTCACTTAGAATGATTCCTAATGTGGAAAATATGTTTAATTTAGGTTAAAAAATGCTGGCTAAACATAAAACTATATTATTCACATGCTTATACATAGCAAATTATCAGAATAACAAGACACTATCATGAATTGTTGAATCACTAACATCAGGTAAAGTGCACATTATGTAAAAAGTACAGTTTTATGGACAAGCAACATCAGTTCTATGTGACTACCTCCCAGGTTATACAATATAACATGAAATCATATTGTATGTACTTTTTTGCATCTTTCTTCTTAAGCTCAACATTATTCCTATGAGATGACTCTATATCAGGGGTCCTCAAACTTTTTAAACAGGGGGCCAGTTCACTGTCCCTCAGACCGTTGGAGGGCCGGACTATAGTTGAAAAAAAAAACTATGAACAAATTCCTATGCACACTGCACATATCTTATTTTGAAGTAAAAAAACAAAACGGGAACAAATACAATATTTTTATTTGCATGTGGCCGTAGTTTGAGGACCCCTGCTCTATATTATGATGTGTAGTATTTTTCATAACTGTGTATTATTCCATTGTTTGACTATACTACAACCTATGAGCCATTTTATGACCAACAAGTGGCCCCGTGCACAAAATTCATGCACGAAGGGGGCAGGGACCCTCAGCCCAGCCTGCACCCTCTCCAATTGGGGACCCCTTGGGGGATGTCTACCTGCTGGTTTAGGTCTGATCCCTATGGGACCGCTGGCTCCTATCCGCTCACCTGCCTGCCTGCCTGTCTGATCGCTCCTAACTGCCTCTGCCTGCCTGCCTGATTGCCCCTAACCCCTCTGCCTGCCTGCCTGTCTGATTACACCTAACTACCATCCTCTGTAGGCCTGATCTCACCCTCAATTGCCCTCCCCTGCTGGCCAATTTAGTTCTTATTGGTCGGTTTCTATGCCAGTCAGCATCAAAAGCTCCGCCTCCTAGGCAGCCATTGACTCCTCACAGTTCACCCAGATTTGGTTCTGATTGGTTGGTTTCTATGCCAGTCAGTGTCTCCCGTCCTATCTCTGGGCCTGATCAGAGAGGCGGGGCTGATCAGCAGCCCCCTGGAGGCCTGAAGATAAACAGAGGCTGGCGAAGCCAGGAAAGAAAGAGAGAGGCAATGGCTGATCAACAGCTGCTATGGAGGCTGCGGATCAGGCCCTGCCTCTCTCTCTGGGCCTCATCCACAGCCCCTTCGTCAGTCAGTGCTGGTTCAGCAAGCAACCCAGCACTGACTGCAGGACTGACTTCCAGTGTTCGGGCAAGTCTTCGGTCGGTCGTTATGGACCCTGGGTTTTTATATATTAGGATGGTTGTTTCAGATGTCATATATACAGGGAATTTCAAAATAATGTATACACACTTTAACAGCTGATAGCTCAGTTTTGAAAATGAAATGTATTTTAATAAACTCTGCCATTACAGTTATTGTGTATACATTTTTTGGGATATATATATATATATATATATATATATATATATATATATATATAAAATTAATTCTGTTTCTATGGAGAATCCTGACTACTATAATCATCTCATTAAATGGATTCCTATTATTTGATGTTTTTGAGGTTATTATAAGTAGTATTTTTATATTTTATTAACTAATTATTGTTAGTATGTAGAAATGCAAATGCATTTTATGTTGACCTTGTTTTCAATGAGCTTGCTAAAATCACATACTGATTTTTAAGTATATCTGTAGATTATTTTGGATTATCTGCCTACACAATGATGTTTTTTGTGAAGAATGAATGTATTTTTTCTTTTTTTCTCAATTTTTAAGACCCTCTATATTTTAATCTGGCCCTATCAAGCTGGCTAGGTCATCCTGTATAGTGATGAATAACTTTGGTGGCTAGCAGAATCTTTTTGCATCGCTTCTGCTCTCAGTGGGTATAGTTGAATATTTTATCTTCAAGTGTGAAGTTTGCTGTAGGGTTTTTTCCCTTCTAAATACCCATAAGCCAATGATAGTTGTTCCCTTCTATTCCTAGATTACTAGGAAATTTTATTATGAATGAATTTTTTCAAAGACTTTGCCTCTGTTTATTGAGACTATCATATGTTTGTTTTCTTTGACATCATTTGTTCATTGATTATTTTTCACATGGTAGACCAAACTTGAATGCCTTACATAGATCTAATTTGGATGGCATTTATTACCCATTCATACCTGACTGATTTGATTTGCCACTATCTTGCTTAGGAGTCTGTCATCTGTGTTCAGAGATGAGATTCATCTGTTTTCTAGACCCTTATCAGTTTTTGTATACAGGTTATGCTAGCGTTATAAAATAACTTCCTATTATCTTGAAAAAATTTTATATGGGAGTTATTGATGTTATATTTTTCTTAAATATTTGGAAGAATTAACCCTGGAAATCATCAGGACTTGGAGTTCTCTTTGAGAGAAGGATTTTAATTATAGATTTAAGTCTATAATGGATATAATCCTTTCCAGGTTTCTTATTTCTTCTTTGTCTGGTGATAAGTAATATTCTTCAAGGAGTTTAAACATTTCATCTAAATTATCATACCAAATTAGTCATAGTATACTGGTTAAATTCTAACATCTATAAGATCGGTAGTGATATGCCTATTTTTATTCTTTGAAAAACATTTCCCTCTATTTGACTTCAAGGATTCTACATTCTCTTGATTTTGAGTCTCCCTCACCAGTCACTTTTTCTATCTGCTTCGCTGTTTTCTTTTCACATCCTATACCTCTAGATGTTAAAGGGGGTCAGGACTCTTTCCCTGCATCTTTGTACTCACTCTCTTGGTTATCTCATTCATTTCAGTACCTAAATACCATCTCTCTGTTGAAACATTTATACTTCTGGTCTATACTTTTTCTCTAAACTCCAGGGGTAGATACCCAAATACCTCAACGTATCCACTTAGACATCCAATAGGCATCTCAAACATAACATGTCCCAGCCAAAGCCAAAAAGTCAATATTGATTCTTTCTTTAGTTACACTTCACGTCTAATTCCACAGCAAATCCCACTGACTTGACTTTCAAAAAACATCCAAAGTCCTCTGACTTCTGAGCAGCTACATCACTGTCATATGACTGAAACATTGTCTCGGGTCAGATTGCATTGCTCTGTCCTGAAAACTTTCCAGTTGCTCCTATTTCAGATAACTTTCCATTTCCAAGGTCAAAAAGGATCTTAATCACTCCACTCCTATCATCTACTGTTATTCACCCCCTTGCTAATACCATTCTATGTGTGTTTTTTCCTATGTCTAGAATTCTCTTTTTCATATCTACATGGCTTCTTATCTCATCTTCTTTGCATCTTTGCTCAAATATTACCTCCACAATAAAGCCTCCCCTTTCTGAAATTGAAGCCCTATTTTAGGTTTCTTCATAGCATATATTGCTATCTGACCTTATATTATATTTTTGTTGCTTTGGTTATTGAAAACAATTACAACAAAAATATAGTATCCAAATGATTTATGATATTAAAAAACTGATTGCCTCCTCCACTGTTAGGGCAAAGACTTCATCTTGTTCAGTCCAATGCTTAAAACAGAATCTTAATAAAAAGAAGGTGCTTGATAAAAATTTGATGAAATAATAAATCCATGATGATGACCACACAGAAATGTTATCTTCTGAAACAAATTTTAACTTGGAGTATTTATCACAGAGGTAAAACCCTGAAAAACATAGATGGAACTATATTTTGAATTCATGAAAGAATGTTTACTATCTGGTTAGAAATATAAAAGAGTGAATAACCTATGTATATGCAAAGTAGAGAGGTATTCACACAAATTATATAAAAATTGGGAACCCAAACAATAAATGCAATAAATTTCTGAAAACTCTTTCAATACTTTATATTTTATCAAAAATTAAAAAATTAAAAACCCTGGACAATGATTTGTGGTCATAAGAAAACAATGACTATAAAAATATCATACCCAAATGATTTATGATATTATAAAAATGTACCTCTTAATTGGTATAGCAATTACATTCTAGTTCAGAATAACAATATGGATATTTCCTCTTATGTTACATTTTAAAAATCGAGCAGTTTTTTATGGTATTTTACATGTTTTTATATTATTTTCAATTCCGTCATTCCTTCTTTGGTTTTGGTTAAATTAACAGACATTGTATTAATGTAATCTCTAACCTTTATTTAAAAACTAGAGGCCTGGTGCACCAATTTGTGCACGGGTGGAGTCCCTTGGCTTGGCCAGCAATCGAGGCCTATCAGGGGGGCCTGCGGGTGGGAGGGGCCCTGGGAGGTTGGCTGGCTGGCCCCACCCCTGATTGAGGTAGCGGGGGCAAATCTAGGGCGGGGTTGGCAGGGGGAGGGGCCACGGGAGGCTGGGAGAAGCTGATCAGGGCCTGGATCAGGCCTGTTGGCCTTCGCAGTGCATGTCATAGCAACCGGTCGATCCAGTCATTCCGCTGTTCCTGTCACTGGGCTTTTATATATATAGATTGACCTCAGGAGTAATTCAGTTAGCCTTTTTCAATTTTTAACAAAAATTTTAAGATGATTCATTTATCAATGATTACTATGAAAACACTGTGCTAACTTTTACCTAACCAGTTCAAGAAGCACCATCCTTGGTATAAGGATTACTTACTAGCCTCTGAATCTCAATTAACCTGTAAGTAAAACATTATCTTTATTTATTTATTTATTTATTTTTAAATATATTTTATTGATTTTTTACAGAGAGGAAGGGAGAGAGATAGAGAGTTAGAAACATCGATGAGAGAGAAACATTGATCAGCTGCCTCCTGCACACCTCCTACTGGGGATGTGCCCACAACCCAGGTACATGCCCTTGACCGGAATCGAACCCGGGACCTTTCAGTCCGCAGGCCGACGCTCTATGCACTGAGCCAAACAGGTTTCGGGTACCTTTAATACAGATGTGAAAACATGTGTGGAGAGGTTTTTTAAAGTCAGGGACAGAGTCAAGTCTTTTTGTTATGTCTAAAATGGTACTTTATCTTCC
Source organism: Myotis lucifugus (assembly GCF_000147115.1). Lineage (NCBI taxonomy): Eukaryota > Metazoa > Chordata > Mammalia > Chiroptera > Vespertilionidae > Myotis > Myotis lucifugus. Next base: position 2,614,090 of record NW_005871150.1, on the reverse strand, counting down.
AATTGAAAATATTTAGAAGATATGAAGCAAGATCATTGTACTTGGTTCCATATTTTAAAGTACTTTTAATCAATATATGTAAATAATAGAATTTTTTAATTGTTGCACAACTCCAAAGCCAAATAAAATAAAGCTACCATTAAACCTTTTCAGTGGTTCTCTATGAAAAAATAATTCCTTTTGTATACTCTAATGTTAGTGTAGGATGCATATCAATCCTTTTTAAGAAGTCTGAGCTGATTAGGGAAAGGCTTGGATGGTTTTGGGAAACCGATATAAAATAGTCTAAATGGTTTTGAAGGCGCCAGGTAGCTAGAAATAATTACCACAGTTAGCAGTAATTATGGACCAAAGAGCACCTAAATCCAGACCACTTACATGTCTAGAAGTTCCTCACGTCTCATAACTGCAGAATTAGGACTAATACTCTATATTGAAAGCTTTTATAGCTAATATTTAGGGATAGTTAGAAAATTCTTTGTGTAGGTTACTGAGCATTGAGAATATGACCTAGAATTATGGAGCTGTGGCCAATCAGAAGAGCCATAGACAAAGTGATCATTCTCATGTCAACTCCCTAACATGTTCCATGACTATAGAAATTGAAGTAGAGAATGTAAAGGAGAACATACCAATTGGAGGCAAGGCTCTGGACAACACTAATTCAAGTGCCAACACTCTTCTTAATTTCCAGACGTTTATAAGTGGGCAATGATCCTCTCTTCTTAGAGCCAGAAATATGTCTGAAAATAACCTATTATACATTTAAAGGAATAGATAGATAGATAGATATAAGCTTCATTTTGAATTAATAAAAATTACATCATTAAAATATAATTCTCTGATAGAAAAGAAGAATTACACAAGTTGAGATCTGAAAAGATCAAAACAAGTCTAAAAATTTAAATCATGATAAAGGAAAACAACGGGGCAGAGAGGAAAAGAGAAATGACCACATAGCCTTGCCTCCAACTGATTAAGCCTCATTTACATTCTCTATTCCTCTTTCCATATTAATGTCAGATAGGGATACGCTCAGAGGAAAAATAAAGCAGAGCAAGAGGACAGAGAGCAGAGGGAGCTGCTGCTTTAGACAGAGGGATCGGGAAGGCTCCATGCCCCAAGTTGACTTCTGGGAAGAGGAAGATGCTGCTGTGAAGCCTTCTGTCCAATGGAGGAACACTTCAGTTGTGAACAATAACGATGAAACCGTATGCAAAATATTTTAATTATGTGTACCTTCATAATTAAAATCAATCACTTGATTTTAAAAATCAATAAACTGGGGATATTTCTGAAAAGACCACCTGAACTTGAACATGAAAACTAGTAAAGCAAAATGGGCTTGGGGGACTTCACCACTGACGTTCCTCAAAGAGGCTCATGACTAAACTACTTTTTAAAAGGGTATGAGAAAGTCAGCACACTGACCAGAACAGCCCCAATCTTCCACTGGCACATGGTACCCAAGATGACTCTGCTATTTTCCCAAGAAGGAAATAATATCTATTTGTGATTAGGATTTTGATGGAATTAATCATGGAATGAGACACAAAAAATATGTCAAGACACAAAGTTACAAAATGGCATATTACTATATATATATTAAATAGTGTATGAGTACGTACACTAATTTTGTGTGTGTGTATAGTTGATAAAAGGATGGGTTATAAACACAGATTCCTCTGAGCAAAGCCTAAAGGATCCATATTGGAATGCTTCCAATGACAAAGACTGATAAGCTTGACTTGTATTGTGTTTACAATGCAAAGTGTTCACAATTAAGTTGTTTATTTGTCTGCATTTCTCTCAGACAGTCCAATATCACAGACTGCTGTGCCAACAGACACATAATATAATACTTGTTCTCCTGTTTTTCAAGTGACAAGTGGTCGCAGAGGCTCTGGGTGGCCCAGCAAAGGCTGCAATTCTGGGGAAGCAACATCAAGATGCCACTTGGAATCTCTTTCTTAAAGTCAGAGTTGTCCTCTGAAAAGACTTGGGTGGATACTGCGAACCTGAAACACCAACCAAAAGTAATTCTCATTAAAATGTTAAAAATTCCAGCTCTTAAAAGCATTGTTTTGTATAGTCCATGCCGATGATATTTTTTAAAAAAGAAAAAAGGTATTTAATGTCACTTTCACACACACCAGCAAACAGTCACGTGCAAAAACTGCCATCTGCGGTTGAGAAGAAGGAAAGGGGTTCGTCCCCACCAAGACTCGGTGCTGGCCATGTGTCCTTCCAGGCAGGTGGGGTGCAGGGACCTTCTCCTCAGAGGTGGGTCACAAGGCCCAGGCAGTTGAGTAGGGAGCTCTGTCAGCCCCATGGGGGTAGAAGCGAGGTCACCTGCCTTCCCGCTATTGGGGACACCCCATCAGCTCCACCTCTCTTTTTTTTTCCAGCCACAAAAACAATATATTGGTAAGTTAATAGCTCCAGATGATTTTTGACTTGGAAGCAAAGGTAAGAAAGAGACCACATGCTTGCTTGTCAGAGAAAAAATAAACTAAATCCTTAGAATTAGAGAAACATCTCTCTTGATGCACCCTCATTCCCTTCTACAGAAATGAGAAAGGGACTCTGACCATCAGTAATAATTGTTGACACAAGTTTCTGAGAAGAGCCTACACTGACTAGTATTTGGTGAAACATCAAGAGCGTGGAGTTAAAGCAAATTCAGAGCCCAGTTCCATCTCCTAACCTCACTCCTGCGTGTCCAACAAACTAGCTGAAATCTCCACTCAGCATGCTGTAGTCAACGTCTCCAAAACAATTCATCAAAACTCCTCGGGTTCCCTCTTTCAGCATCACCCACGGAATCATAGGTATCAGCCTTTACTCCTTTCTCTCTCACATACCACAGGGTGTTCCTCCCAATTTGGTGGCTCATGCCTCCTCCAGGAAGGTTCTCTGCCCCTTTGCCCACCTGAATATCCAGCCAGGTGGCCCTGCTCGCCACTCCCACAGCCCTTTCCATCTCCCCACCAGCCTGAATGTCCCTTCAGGCTCAGACCAAAATGTCCTTGGTGTTTGAGTCTCTGCCTTTAGAGCAGAACTTGGCACAGAGTGAGCAGTTAGTACATTGTAATTTATTAATAAACAAACTTGGGTGTCTAATTCTGCTTGATCATCTATGATTCTGTTAAAAGCAATACTTGATAATGGAGCATGGCTGTCTCTTAGAGAAAGAACTATTGTCACTGATGATAGCGAATAGAGCTAGGGAATGTATAAGAAAAAAAAAAAACAATGGCAAGGTACAGCAGCCTGGAGCTATTAAGGATTGGAGAAAAATCTCAAAGAGCTAAAGAATCTTTGACATCACTCTGCTACAGAACTATAGAAGGGTGAGGCAAGCACTGACAAACCTGTGTTGTTCCAATGCTTAAATTTTGCTAAATTTATTTTAAAATTATAATATATGAAGTGTTTCCCTGAAAATAGCAATTATCCTTTACATGTCCAATCATCTGTAATACAAATGGTCATAATTTATATTATGAACATTTACAGCAAACAATATCTTTCTGGCATCTACCTAGGTCCTTTCCATACATTTTTCAAATAATTATTTTATCAGCCAGCAGGTTATAAAAAAAAAAGAAACTGAGGCCCAGAGAGAGATTGAGACAACCCAAAGATTGCTCGGCTGGTAGGGGGCAGAGCCACAATGGAAACCAAGCATTTGAGCCCAGCCGGCGTGGCTCAGTGGTTGAGCATCAACCTATGAATCAGGAGGTCATGGTTTGATTACCAGTCAGGACATATTCCCAGGTTGTGGGCTCAAACACAGTGTGGGGCATGATCAGTGATTCTCTCATCATCGATGTTTCTCTCTCTCTCTCTCTCTCTCTCTCTCCTCCCTTTTTCTATGAAATCAATAAAAAGGTCTTAAAAAAAGAAAAAGAAACCTTGATTCCAGGGTGGCACACCTCAAGACAATGCCATGTGGCCTCCCTGAATAAAAATGTTGGTCATAACGGAAGCACGTGTGTGACACAGGACAAGCACTACTTGGTTCCCTGAGGAGCCGCTGTCCACATATTTAGACTCCAGTAACATTCTTTTCCAAATGTCATCATGTCTATGATGATTTGACCATGTGCTTTATTTTTCATTACCCTTGACTGTGTTTGAATGATTTCACAAATTTGATATTATCCTGTCATACATATAAGCAGTTGCAATGGTGTGTTTGTGATCAGGGGCAGTTAGAGATGAAAAAGTATTTTGCAACAATAAAAGTTCATTTTGATCAGTCAGGGGGGCAGACTCAGTGAGCACCAAAGCCCCATTGAAGCAAGTCTTGCCCTGGAGGGGTGTCTCCAGCACAGAAGTTCTCCAACTGCAGACACAGCTGATTCTCACAGACAATTGGCCTGGAGGTCAATTCCTCCCAGTGATACCTACAACAATCAAGGCTTAACTACAACAAGACTGTGCACAAAGACCACAAGGGGGTGCACCAAGAGTGTCCTCCTCAGGTAATTGGGGAGGCTGAACCACTGGGCCCTAGAGGACACTTAGCACAGAAAACCACTTTATCAACACAGGGAAGCATAAAAAATGCAGAGACAAAGAAAAAGGACACAAATGACAGAAATGGAGGAAAGCAAACTACTGGATATAGAGTTCAAAACCACACTTTTAAGGTTTTTCAAGAATTTTCTAGAAACTGCCGATAAACTTAATGAGACCTACAAGAAATCTAATGAGACCCTCGAGGTTGTGATAAAGGACCATCTAGAAATTAAGCATACACTGACTGAAATAAAGAATATTATACAGACTCCCAACCGCAGACTAGAGGATCGCAAGAATCAACTCAATGATTTGAAATACGAAGAAGCAAAAAACACCCAACCGGAAAAGGAAAATGAAAAAAGAATCCAAAAATATGAAGATAGTGTAAGGAGTCTCTGGGACAGCTTCAACCATACCAACATCCAAATTATAGGGGTGCCAGAAGAAGAGAGAGAGCAAGATATTGAAAACCTATTTGAAGAAATAATGACAGAGGAAAACCAAGATGGCGGCATAGGTTAACGCCGGAGTTTGCTGCCTCGAACAACCACTTCAAAAATACAACTAAAAGATGGAACGGACATCATCCAGAACCACAGGAAGGCTGGCTGAATGGAAGTTCTACAACTAGGAGGAACCGAGAATCAGAGGAGGCGCAGTGCTGAAGTAAAATACTGAGGTGCGGAGTGCGTGCGGCGCGGGCTGGTGGCTGAGGGCGCGGTTGACTGTTTCAATCCAGAGGGAGCCTCAGACTCTGAGCTCCAGATCCGGGCGAGTCTCTAGGGACCCAGACTTAAACGGGAGAAGCAGGACTGTCTGGCTACAGTCCCTCCGAGGTTTGCAGCGGTTGCTGGGACAGAGAGGCAGAGCCCCTGGGGACGGACTGAGAGCAGCCATAACTGCTCCCTCCTCCGCCCTGTTGATCCCGTGGGACCCGCCCCGCCCAAGCCCTGCACAGAGGCATTTGCCGGATAGCCTCAGGCAAAGGCTAGATTAGCACCTCCCTAGAGGACACAAGTTCTTCCACTGCAGACATAGCTGATTATCACAGCCAGTCAGCCTGGAGGTAAAATCCCTCTAGTATTAACTACAACAATCAAGGCTTAACTACAATAAGACTGCGCACAAAGACCACTAGGGGGTGTACCAAGAAAGCGTAAAAAATGCGGAGACAAAGAAACAGGACAAAACTATCAAGGGAGGATATTGAGTTCAGAACCACACTTTTGAGGTCTCTCAAGAGGCTTCTAGAGTCTGTCGATAAACTTGATGAGATGTACAGGAAATCTAATGAGACCCTCCATGGTGTGATAAAGGACCATCTAGAAAGTAAGCATACACTGACTGAAATAAAGAATCTTATACAGACTCCCAACAGCAGACCAGAGGAGCGCAAGAATCAAGTCAAAGATTTGAAATGCGCAGAAGCTAGAAACACCCAACCGGAAAAGCAAAATGAAAAAAGAACCCAAAAATACGAAGATAGTGTAAGGAGCCTCTGGGACAGCTTCAAACGTACCAACATCAGAATTATAGGGGTACCAGAAGATGAGAGAGAGCAAGATATTGAAAACCTATTTGAAGAAATAATGACAGAAAACTTCCCCCACCTGATGAAAGAAATAGACTTACAGGTCCAGGAAGCGCAGAGAACCCCAAACAAAAGGAATCCAAAGAGGACCACACCAAGACACATCATAATTAAAATGCCAAGAGCAAAAGACAAAGAGAGAATCTTAAAAGCAGCAAGAGAAAGAAACTCAGTTACCTACAAGGGAATACCCATACGACTGTCAGCTGATTTCTCAACAGAAACTTTGCAGGCCAGAAGGGAGTGGCAAGAAATATTCAAAGTGATGAATAGCAAGAACCTACAACCAAGATTACTTTATCCAGCAAAGCTATCATTCAGAATTGAAGGTCAGATAAAGAGCTTCACAGATAAGGAAAAGCTAAAGGAGTTCATCACCACCAAACCAGTATTATATGAAATGCTGAAAGGTATCCTTGAAGAAGAGGAAGAAGAAGAAAAAGGTAAAGATACAAATTATGAACAACAAATATGCATCTATCAACAAGTGAATCTAAGAATCAAATGAATAAATAATCTGATGTACAGAATGAACTGGTGATTATAATAGAATCAGGGACATAGAAAGGGAATGGACTGACTATTCCTGGGGGGAAAAAGGGTGTGGGAGATGCGGGAAGAGACTGGACAAAAATTGTGCACCTATGAATGAGGACAGTGGGTGGGGAGTGAGGGCGGAGGGTGGGGTGGGAGCTGGAAGGAGGGGAGTTATGGGGGGAAAAAGAGGAACAAATGTAATAATCTGAACAATAAACATTTAATAAAAAATAAAAAAAAAATAGAAAAAAGAAAAAGAAATAATGACAGAAAACTTCCCCTACCTGGTGAAAGAAATAGATTTACAAGTCCAGGAAGTACAGAGAACCCCAAACAAAAGGAATCCAAAGAGGACCACACCAAGACACATCATAATTAAAATGCCAAGAGCAAAAGACAAAGAGAGAATCTTAAAAGCAGCAAGAGAAAGAAACTCAGTTACCTACAAGGGAGTACCCATACGACTGTCTGCTGATTTCTCAACAGAAACTTTGCAGGCCAGAGGGAATGGCAAGAAATATTCAAAGTGATGAATAGCAAGAACCTACAACCAAGATTACTTTATCCAGCAAAGCTATCATTCAGAATTGAAGGTCAGATAAAGAGCTTCACAGATAAGAAAAAGCTAAAGGAGTTCATCACCACTAAACCAGTATTATACGAAATGCTGAAAGGTATCCTTTAAGAAGAGGAAGAAGAAGAAAAAGGTAAAGATACAAATTATGAACAACAAATACACATCTATCAACAAGTGAATCTGAAAATCAAGTGAATAATCTGATGAACAGAATGAACTGGTGATTATAATAGAATCAGGGGCATAGAAAGGGAGTGGACTGACTATTCTTGGAGGGGAAAGGGGTGTGGGAGATGCGAGAAGAGACTGGACAATAATCGTGCACCTATGGATGAGGACAGTGGGTGGGGAGTGAGGGAGGAGGGTGGGGTGGGAACTGGGTGGAGGGGAGTTATGGGGGGAAAAAGAGTAACAAATGTAATAATCTGAACAATAAAGATTTAACTAATAAAAAAAAGAATCTGGGTTTTAAAATTTCATTAATTAAATTTTGGGCAGTGGGAGTGGCTGGGGAGAGGTCAATAGGGGAAAAAGGAGACTTATGTAATATTTTAAACAATAAAGAATTTAAATTTAAAAAAATAAATTAAATAAAATAAATTTGATGTTTAGGATATAAGTCCCCTCAAAAAAAAAAAAAGCATTTGGGCATTTTTCTCTTTACAACTACAGCTTGCCTTTGCAGTTTTTTTCTTTATAGAGGTTTCTGAGGTCTGGTTGTAGACCACAAACCTTGGTATTTCCTCTGACGGGGTCCACAACAGTCCCATCCAGGGAGCAATCTTCAACTTCTTTTCCAAAACTTACAATTTCACACATTACATCATTTTATTTATCCATGGAGAACACTGACCTGTCAGCAAACCTTGACCTGCCCAGGTGTGACCAGCAAACTCCATCAGAGTCAATGAACCTTTTCGAGGGGTGTCTGACTGTTAGAAGAAAAATAAAGGATGAGTTTTAGGATGAGTTAGAAGGATGAGTTAGAAGGATGAGTTTTACTGTTTCAGATGTTTTTTTCCTTGTTTGACATTTAGTCAAAAAGGATATATTTTTTTACATTCAATATTATTTTGTATAGATTTCAGGTGTACAGCAGAGTGGTTGGATAATCATATACTCTACAAAGTGTTTCCCTGATATTCCCCGTCCCCACCTGGCACCATCAACAGATGGTACAATATTATTGACTAGATTCCCTCTGCAGTACTTACAACCCCATGACTATTCTGTAACTACCAATCTGTACTTCTCAATCCCCCCTCCACTCTAGCAACCATCAATCTGTTCTCTGTACCTATGGGCCTGTTTCTATTTTGCTTATTTATTTTGTTCTTTAGATTCCACATGTAAGTGAAATTATATGGTATTTGTCCATCTCTGACTGACTCATTTCCACGCTGTGACAAATGGTAAAATTTCATTCTTTTTTATGACGAATATTCCCTTGTATGTATGTATGGGTACGTGGCACAAATTCTTTATCCACTTGTCTATTGATGGGCACTTGGGTTGGATATTTTTTAAATATGTTTTTATTGTTTTTAGAGAGACAGGAAGGGAGAGGGAGAGAAGCATTGATCAGCTGCCTCCTGCACATCCCTTACTGGGGATTGAGCCCAGGCATGTGTCCTGACCTGGAATTGAACTAGTGACCTTTTGGTACATGGGACAAGACTCAATCAACTGAGCCACTCCGGCCAGGGCATGGGGTGGATATTTTTAAAAACCAAAGTATAGTTAACACAATGCGGTATACAGATCATGCATATGGAAATGTACACTCGAAACCTGTATGATCCTATTACCCAATGTCACCCAAACATTTTAATTAAAACAAAAATAAAAGCAAAGTATAGTTAACAGAGAACCTACCCAGAACGTATGGGTTGTGCTGGGCCTTGAAAACTGTTCCACAGTCAGAGATCTTTCTCGAAGAGGTGATCGTTCTACACTATCGGGTATTGCACTTAAAACATGGTTTTGTGCATGCCTTCCTCTGTACTAAATGAGAGATAATATGTTATTGTTTAAATAAAATTCAAACCTTAAAAAAATAATCTATATGCTTCACTCCTTTAGTCATTCATTTATTCACTTACTTGAAAACTTATTTATATGTTGGTAAACATAAGATCTAGTAAGCATAATAATGAAAATTTTTTAATTATGGAATTGTGTTATTTAACCTAATAAAATAGTAACGTCCTAATTGGTAAATATGGGGTAAAAACCTTTACTACATGCAATTCTTAGTATTAAACTATAATACAAATGTAGTTCTGCAGTTGTGAAGCATCTGACATTTTTTAAGGTGATATTTGCCTTCTTTTGTGATTTCACACTCAGCCTCAATATTCTAAGATTAAATATTAAAGCTTTGCCGCTCTGACCTCCTGGGAATGGGTCCATGGCTATGCCCAGGGAGGCACAGGGAATGCAAGAGAAAACATTGCCTCAGCGTTTGTTCTCTCCCTAAGCTTTATGTTGCCACAACCTGGTGCTTCTGTGTTCTATAAAATAGACACAAGCTACTTGTGTCATAGCAGAGCGTGTGGTCATTATGAAATATGTTTGTGTCTATTACCAGCAGCATAGCTTCCCCAGGCCTTTTCCATCTGCAGGACTGAGTTGAGCTTGGCTGAAGAAGGGATTGCTTCTACACTGCAGTAAACATAGTAAAGTTAGCGGGGGAAATGAGAGCTGATAAAAATGGCAGGGGTATGTGACTGAGCTCCTCATCTATGCCAGTCGTTATTTAACATCTTTACATTCATTGAATCTGTATACAAGTAACAATTTTTTGAGGTAGCAATTATTATTGCCCTTTGATAGATGACAAAATTGAGGCTCAGAGAGATTCATTTATACCAAATCACACAGAGACTGGGTGGCAGGACTTCAACACAGTCTGCCTGTCTCCTGACCTCACCTTCATGCTATTTTCTGCACATCATCCTGACCATCAGGTATGTCCCGGACACCTAATCTCCCTCATTTAGCTTAAGCCATGTTTTTATTTCACAAAATAGTGAACAAACCCTGCCAGCCCCTGTAAATTCTCACAAGCCACTTATTTTCAGGAAGCAGATTATGGAGACATTTTATGTTAATGATTTCACTGCAAAGTACCAGGATTCTATGTTGTTTGTTTGTTTGAACGTGCACTTTAATATAATGGAATGTGTCTTACAGAGACAGGCCGAGATCCAGGAACTGCCACCTTCTGCTCAGCAGGCTCGGGGCCTATGGGGGGTAACCTGCTCCGTGCGGTGTGGACTGGTGGGGAGGACATGTGGTCCATGCCAGTTTGCCTGTGAACACAACAACACGTAACTGAGCATCTGGGAGTCAAGACAGAGGACAGACCTTACACAGCTCCTGATGTGAGCTCTTCATCACAGTCTGCCTTCCAAGGGAAATGAGCTGAGTTCAGAAAGACAAATGTGGGGAGGGGCCTGGCACCAACTAGCTCTGTCACCTTCTCCTGAGCAATCGCCATCAGCCTGTATTCACTGAGTGACCAGCTATTCTGCCACAGGGCAGAACAGAGAGGTAATGGAACATCTAGTTCTGACCCTTATGGAATTTACAAGTTATTGAAAACACATAAATAATTAGAGTACAATGCAATGCAATTTATATAACAACATGTTATGGCACATGGTTCTGAATAGAAGCACTGTAGAAATTTAGGGAATAGAGTGATCAGTAAAAGAACAAAATTAAGCCCATCTGGCAGGGCTCGGTGGTTGAGCGTCCACCTATGAACCAGGAGGTCACTGTTCGATTCCCAGTCAGAGCATATGCCCAGGTTGCGGGCTGGATCCCCAGTTGGGGGTGTGCAGGAGGCAGCCTATCAATGATTATCTCTCATCATTGATGTTTCTATCTCTCTCTCCCTTTCCCTTCCTCTCTGAAATCAATAAAAATATATTTTTTAAAAGAAGAACAAAGTTAATTATAAATGTGCAGGGGCTAGATTTAGAAAACCACAAAACTTTATGAATCATCATAAGAATGGGGAGGCAAATATGTTTTCTAATGGGCAAACTAAATATCATAACAATGTCAGTTATTCCTACATTTTCAACAAATTTAATACTATGAAGTCCAATGTGAAGCTTTTTAAAAAATTTGACAATATTGTATAGTTATTTGTCAGTATAGGAGAGTAAATATTCATAAAAAACAAAAGAGTAATGATGATAGGAGGCTTTCCATATCAGATATTAAAATGAAAAATAAAATTGCCTGGCTCATGCACAAGACTACAGATGGCTATTCTAGAAACAGATTACAATTCATTTATTCATGAATAATAAAGTTGTGAAAATTAAAATAGGACCATTTTTGACCTATCAAGTTTTAAAATACACATACTACCCAAAGTTTTGCAGCTGAATGAAAAAGTTAGTCTCCTGTATTATCAGTGAGCCTATCAATTGGTAGAACCATTCTGGGACAAACTTTGAAAAAATGTTCAAGGGCCTTAAAAATATCCACAACTTTTGACCTGGTGTCTTTAGCTCTAGGACTACATCACCAGGAAGAAATTTGAAGACATCCTTATTTAGATTTACATAAAATGACACTTACTGCACATTACAATAATGAACATATAGACAAAAAAACCCTCAATAATAAAGAAATCATAAATTACAAATACCCACATAATTATATTCTAGTCATTAAAATTATGATTTTGAAAATATCTAATAATATGGAAAATATAAATAATGTTAAGTAAGAAAATTATGTAAAAAGTACTACATTCTACCATAGTAAGATAATGTTAGTATTAGATAAAAAGACAAACATTTGTTTTTGACAGGACAAAAATAATCTTACTCTTTTAATGTGTAAATCACAGATATAGAAAAGGTACATAAGTTGCACAGTATATTTTTGGAATATTAAGATTCCATAGGTTTGGAATAGTTGGAAATAGAGTATAAAAGGGCCTTGAGCATGGCAATATGGAAAACACATGTCTACAGAAAGGGAGGGCCCTGAAGTAAAAGGGAATGTACAGTTGGAAGTGTCCAAACTCACTTTAATAGGAAATAGGAAAGGTTTTGATGGTGGAGCCCAGGCAGGCTGGGAGGAAGAGGAGTGAACCAGTCACGTGCTCTTGGCCCAGGTGTGGGTGAGGAATGGGTCCCAGGCAGCCACAGTGAGAATGCAGGAGGGAGAAGGGTCCTGAAAGAATTAACAGGACAGACCCACCTAGAACTGGGAATTTCAGCTCCAAACTGCGCAACACATACTGACCTGTGAAAAAGCTGGAAGTGGTGCTATGAACCCATCTTGAAAGAGTCCAATTACTGGCTAAGCACTGGCCAGTGCTTCCACCATCCACCTCCCGCAGGGGGACCTTTATTTTTTATTTTTTTAAATATGTTTTTATTGATTTGTAGAGATAGAGGAAGGGAGGGAGAGAGCAAAACATCGATGCATCAACAACGATCTGCTGCCTCCTGCAGGCCTCCCCGCTGGGGATCAGCCTGAAATAAGAGCATGTGCCCTGACTGGGAATCAAACCTGCGACCTCTTGGTATATGGGTCGATGCGCAACCACTGAGTCACACTGGCCAGGTGCAGGGGGACCTTTAATAACTCCCTCCCTTGCTGCAGAAAGCCTGTGGCATGACGGTCCAGGTAGTGTCCCCAAAGCGAGACAACACAATGGGGGTGCCAATAAGTTATAAATGCAGCTAAGAACTGCTTTAAATACTGCTGAAACAAAATTCATGCCAAATGTTAAATATTCAATTCATGTCAATATTCAAATGCATAAACAACTTAGAAAAGTCTCCACATAAGTTTAACAGAGAATGCTTTGTCTAGAATAATCCATGAGCCCTAAGTGACAAGAGCCTCTGTCCTCTGTGACTTTTGTTTACCATGAGAGAAGCAGGACGTACAGTCTTGTTCCCCTAAGCACCTCCTCACTGTCCACATTGGGGGTTTTCATTCTCTGTGAGTCCAAAGTGAGAGAAGGCAGCCTCCTGTGTACCGGTGTCTTCTTTGCAGGAGTCTGTAGTCAGCAGGAGTCTGAGATTCGTCCCAGACGGTGGCGGGCCGCAGAAAGGCTACTAGCCCCCACACTCAGTGATTTGTCCTCTTGTTCATTCCTGGGGAAGGGAAATCAAGTTAATTACTGGGATGCAAGCTCTGTGAGAATAGGGAACATTTGCCCATGACCAGACACCGTCAAGAACAGTGCCTGGCTCCTAGGCGATACTCCTATTTGTTGAAAGGATAAACAGATTATTATTTCCAAATCCGTTTCAATTTCAATGAAGAATCATCAATAGAGAGAAAAGATCGAAGTTTCTTATTGCTTATGATCAAACATTATAGCCCATAAGATTAAGAATTTACTGCTGCATTCCCTTTTTCTTTTTTTAAATATATTTTTATTGATTCCAGAGAGGAAAAGAGATGGAGAGAGAGAGAGAGAAACATCAATGATGAGAGAGAATCATTGATCAACTGCCTCCTGCACGTTCCCTACTGGGAATCGAGCCCACAACCCGGGCAATGTGCCTTGACCGGGAATCGAACCGTCACCTCTTGGTTCATAGGTCAACGCTCAATCACTGAACCATGCTGTCTGGGCCCTTTTTTCTTATCTGCCCCAATCTAACAGTAATCCTTCTGTGGTCGATATTTAATAGCGTGTTTTTATCCTCACACACTGGCCGTGACCTGCCCTGAGTGTGATTCTCATTCTCTCACGCCCTCCACAGTCCGGATGTTCACATGTGCGAAGCACAGGGAGGAGGCTGGGTGGTTATTTCTCATACGTACTGCGTCATATCTGCAAAATAGGTCGGTCTCTGCTGAAGTGGTTTTGCTTGAATTGTCATCACACCATTCAAATCACTATAAAAATTGTTGGAGAAGCGACGAATCTGAGGAAAGTAAAAGCAATAAAAATTAAAAAGCATCCATAGCCACTGCCACCATGACTGCCTGCTGGAATCCATAGGAAGCAACTGCACATTCAGACTGGCTAATGGGAGGAACATTCAATAAAGGAGCTAGAGTTTATAAAGAGGTGGAGAAGGAAATTAACAAGGAACAGCTTAATTCCCCAAGGCTTATCACTGCGTCGACACATGCCCACACTTGGGCCTGGAGCAACCAGGGTTGCTGCCTGGAGAAATGCCACCAACACACTGTGACCTGGCAGCCAGGAGAAAAGCAACACCACACCTCATGTTCTCTAATCTCTGAGCGCCCACAGGGGACAGCTGCTGGGCAAGACAGCCAGGGAACACAGCCTCCAGGGCACCCCAGGGGGTGGCAGGTGCAGAGAGCACCAGGAGAAGCAGAGGAAAGGTGTCCCAGCTCCTGACCGGTCAGCTTGCTCTGGACCTCTCCTCCCTTGTCCTTCACAGCTTCCCCCTCTGCTTCCTGGGAGCAGCATGGTACCTGGAAAACTCCAACCACCAGATCCAAAGGCTTAAATTTAAATCCCAGTTCTAACTGCTTTCTGGTTGGTGATCATGGGAAGATTACTGTGGAATTTTAATTTCCTGATCTGTAAATTGGGAATAATGACACCTACTTCATAGAATTATTATGGGAATGAAATTAGACAACATTGGTGAAAGCATGAATTAAGGGTTCAATCATCAATTCTTTATTCCAATTCCTTAATATGTCCAACTAGGATTCAAAATATTATTTAGACCTAGAGGAACCAGGTATCTGAGACTAGAATTCTATTCTGGGTCAAGAATAGAACTAGCAACTACAATCACATTTTCCTCATGTTGGATAAATGTTCAAAGAAATGTTAGAGGAATAAATGAAGACCTATTGCAATTACCACTAGAATACTTGGACTATTTCAAAATAAGTTCTATTAGTATTTATTGGCACTTTGGCCTGTGTTGTCCATGTATTTTCTTTCAGCATTTATCCAAAAAGAACATCAAAATAGATGTAGAAAACATTTCTTAATACTATTAAAAACCACCAAATATCTGTAAATAATTGCTTAGATATCGTCAGGCAAAATAAATAAACTTGAGAAATGGGAACATTTGCGCAATGTTCCTATTTCTCAAGTTTATTTCTTCTGCCTAATGTTTAACGGTTCCATGTTGTTATCAACTGTTCATTACTATGTAATCCTCACTGCATATTTTACTATGCAAAGTGGGAGATGATGTTGAACCTGTCAGAGCAGTTTCAAGAGACCAAAACTTACAACAAACTCAGAGCAACTCCAACAACAAAAGCAAATAAGACCTATTGTAAAGCCTGCACACTGGAGAATAAAGCAATCCTGTTAGGTATTCCTGTTTTAAACCACTACTCACCGAACTGCCTGCCCTGTTCAGGCCTGTGTCCTTTCAATCTCACAAAGGCATTCTGTAGACTTGCTCCTGTGCTAGGGCATATTTTTGCCTCTGCCTTGAGTACCCTCCCCTTTCTTTTCAGCTTACCAAATCTTGCCTATTGTTTAAGATTCAGTTAAGGTCTTACTCTACTTCAAGCATGTCGAACTCAAAGGCTAACATGGGCCAAATAAACAAGGTTTAAGTTTATGTGGGCTGCAAAAAAAAAAAAAGCTTCCATTTTCATGGAAACATAGGCTTATGTTGATAAAGACATGCTGAATACAAAGGGCTGAAATAAATGAGTAATCATTAACATAAAATAATAGAACATTTATTAAAATTTAATATTTTTTCTTGAACATTAACTTACCAGACACTGAATAACTGCACAAATTAATAAGTGTAACGCAAATAAACCTATTTTTCTTGTTCTCCGAAAGCAAAATATTTCCTGTTGCACACACCAAACAAGTCAGTACAAGACTAAAGACGTGGCAATTGGCTGCTATAATATTCGCTGCTAGTATTAGTGGAGAGAAATGGTGTGCCTGCGCATAAGGAGAGTAAGGGAAATGAATGCAACAAAATTATAGTAATGAGTCGTTGGCGAACGCTGTAGTTCATTGTTAATAATTATGTATAACAGAATATTATAAAACTTAAGTTATGAAATTTTTATTAAAATGTTTCTTTGATGCTGTTATATTGGCTGGGCTGCAAAAATATTCGTTGCAGGCAGCATGCGGCCCATGGGCCATGAGTTTGACATGCTTGCTCTACTTTGTGAAGGGTATGCTGTTTTTCCTTTGAACCCTACATCATTTATGAGCTAAAGGACATGTAATTATTATGATATAATGCAATGTAATATAACATAATATGATATGATATAATACATATAATTAGCATCGGATTACAATAATAAAACTAACACTTATTGAGTGCCTACTCTATGCCACACAATGTCTTGTCTCCTTTAATTCTCATAGATAACAAAACCCGTTTTGAAAGAAAGGGGCTGATTCAAGATCACAAAGCTAATAAATCATGATGTCAGGCTCCAAACTTGTAGTCTATACCCAAAGCTCAACCTCTCATTCACTCTACTACCTACTAGATTGCCTCATCTTGTGTGTGTGCATGTGTGTGTGGCATGGCTGCACTCCCACCAACTAAATTACATGTAGCTTGAGACCAGGAACCCTCTCAAACCCCTTTTCTCTGCTACCCTCTACACAAGATGGGCTGTGCGACACATAAAATCCCAACTCCTTAGTACTACCGAAGGTCTCCCATGAATAAGCTTCGCTTTCCACTAGGTCTTTGAGCAAGAATGCAATTCAACAAAAATTTACTAAGACAGTTGCTAGGTTCTGTGTTAGTGACTGTCATATTGACATGATATTGCCCTCACCACAATCCCTTGGACAACATATTACTATCCTCATTCTACAGATTAGGAACCTAAAGTTTAGAAAAGTTCAATCAAAACGTCAAATATAATTCCCCCTATAGGTCTCTTGATTCCAAATGCTCTGGTCTTGCCACAATGCCTCTGTGGGTCCCAGTATCCCATCCTCTAACCCGAAGTCCAATCACTGTTCCCTAAACATGCCCCATCTTACATTCCTCCGTGCCTTTGTTTGCACCTTTTCAGGTTGGGTCGAGGCATATCCCACTCGCACTGAAAAGGTGAGAAAAGTCACTAAGGCATTGCTGAAGGATGTAATTCCACGGTATGGAATGCCTCTGACCATAGTGTCTGATAATGGCCCAACCTTTGTAGCAGAAATAGTACAACAGGTAGCCAAGGCTTTAGGAATTAAATGGAATCTACATATAGTTTACAGGCCTCAGAGTTTAGGGAAAGTGGAGTGCATGAACTGTACTCTAAAGCAAGCTATGGCTAAGCTATGCCAAGAGACAACCTTACTCTGGACAGATATCTTGCCTCTTATACTCCTGCAGGTATGCTGTGCCCCAAGGGCCAGGGTAGGTTTCTCTCCCTTTGAAATTCTATATGGTAGACCCCCTCCCTTAATTCGGCCAAAGGGAGATTTGGGGGAAATAGAAAACTTAGAAATCCAGAAACAACTACAAGGACTTGGAAAAACTTGTCTTTGAGGTCCACAGGTGAAGACCACCCATCTCTCTAGGAACAGCTGTACATCCTTATAAACCTGGAGACCAGGTTTGGGTAAAGGAATTGAAAAAGGAGCCCCTCAAGCCTACCTGGAAGGGACCCTATCCAGTCATATTAACCACCCCCACAGCTCTTAAGGTTGCAGGACTAAACACCTGGATCCACCACTCCCGGGTGAAGGCAGCCCACAAGCCGAGTGACATCCAGTCTGAGTGGAAGGTGACCTCTGACCAGAAACACCCCTGCGGATCACCCTCAAGAAGACAGCAGACCTGGCCGAGCAACCTGCTCCAGCGAATTCAGATAACACCCTGCTGAATTCTCCCTAACACTAATCTTTCTTTCTTATCTCCTCCTAACGTAACATGCTCTAGTATTTCTGGATAAACACTGATTTTATCTAAATAATTCTTATTTTTTCTTTTTATAAGTGCCAGCGGAATCCGAGACTAGTACCAGGAGGAGAACTCATCTGCTCTTGCTGGGACACAGAAGCACCATAAAATTACTGCTCCCCACACAACAAGGAAACAAAGGCCTTATCATAAATTGTTGGATTACACCTTGTCATGCAATCCTTTGCTCCTTGCTTAGAAAATCACTACCCAAATATGCTAGACCAGGTAGTCCACGAGAAAACCCAATCAAGCCAGATTTTTGTTAGCTATACTTATCAGCCTGCGGCATGTTGATAGTCTACTACCAAATGCAAGGGGGGGGGGGCGGGGATTGTATTGGATAGTACCTGTCACAGCCAATGTGCAACTAACTAATGTTGCTCCTATTTGTTTCAGCAGTACGCAGGGCCAACATCCAACAAGTCACCTCCCAGATGAACTATGCAACTCTACCACCAAGGCTGAAAACACCACCTACCCCTGGTGTTCCCTGCAGGAACATTCTACGTGTGAGGGACCACTGCTTACCTCTGCCTGCCTGAAACCAGAAGAACTCCCTACAAACCCCTCTGAGAGGAAGAAGCGGGATGCTAACCCCTTGGTCATTGTCCCTTTCCAGCAGGAAGTAGCTAAGAGCGGTCGTTACCCTTGTTCACCATAATATCCCATAGTCTTGCTCCACAAGGCTAAAAGAAGCTTGCGGGACAAGTGGGGAAATGAGGAGGAAACTGGTCTTGCAAGTTGTGTCAGGCCATAAAAACTGTGAGTAATGCACTGCCCTGGGTGGGGGGGGAGGATGGTCATTATCGCTGGTGCCAGGACAGATCATTGGATATGGCCTGGGGACCCCTAACACCTGGGGGCCTTCCTGTAAGCCCACAAAAGGGGGCAGAGCCATATCTGCAAGCAAAGACCCCAGAAGGTTATAAAAAGTGAAGCCCTCTGCATGTTTCCTCACTATGGTTTGGAAATTATTCCCGAAGTTCACTAGTGTTAATAAATGGGGTCCCTCCCTTTCTCTAGGAAGCGTGCTTGGTATTTCTTTGGTCTGCTGCAACACAAGGGCTGAGCAGGGCAGTTGAGAACATGATATTGTGAACATCATTCATTCATTGGCTTGTAACACACACGTGCGCGCACACACACACACACACACACACACAAGCATATCATGAGGTGCTAGAAATACATTTTGATCTTCTAGATATAGTCCAAGAATCTCTTTATTTGTGTGACAGGTCAGTAGTTTGTCCAGAAACATGTTCCACAGTTGTCTGTGACAATGAACAGACCATCAATTCAGTAGTCCATCACCTGCAGAGATTTCTAGGTGATAAATCCCTGGGTACCCAGTGGATGCTTGGGGCTTTAGCTGCTTCCCAGGTAGTCCTAAGGGATTTCACTTTCTCCTTTCTATTAAGCAAAATATGTTGGTCTTTCCATTTATTTTTCAGAGTCAGGGAAACTCAAGATCAGTCTATAATAACTGCATAGGGATCATTTTGTTAGGGAGTTGGAGTGACACTGAGGACATTAACTCAAACGTGCTATTTCTTTTATTATTATAAAGCAGTCACTCACTAATTTATCTATTAAAGTAATATATATTTCAAACTGACATCAATTCTTAGAAAAAAATGTAGCACCCATCTCTAAAATGTAGTTTATTATCAGTATCTACCTCATTCAAGCAGGAGCATGATAGGTAATAGGGACACAGCAGCTATTTGATCATCTTATTTTAAAAAAATAAAGTCAGCATCTTCATGTTGCTACTGCAGACCATGACATACTTTCTCCATTCCAACTCAGTCTGACAGTTTAAGTGAGTTTCCAATTAAAATATGAAAAAGAAATTATTCTGGGGACAAATGAAGATTTTTAGCCAAAAGGTAACACAAAGCAATGCTTTGCTTTAAATTTAATTTCATGTCTAGTATAGGGTCACTACATTTTTTTAAAGGCAAGTTTTAAATGTAAGTGCATGAAATTGAGAAATATTACCAATTTCCAAGAATAAAACTTCAATTATCCAAAATCATCTGGGGACGAATTTTCTACTTATATCTACTTTCTAGATAACAAAGTTTACCATATCTTGGGAATCATTTTCAACTGCATCATATACGTTCTTGACTTTTTCTCTGCAACATACAGACTGACTTGTCTGCACTGAGGGTCTTTGGAATGGTAAAGTGCGTAGAGCTGTTGAGCCTGCCCTGAATGCCCTAGCCCAGTGGTTGGCAAACTGCGGCTCGTGAGCCACATGTGGCTCTTTGGCCCCTTGAGTGTGGCTCTTCCACAAAATACCACGTGCGGGTGTGCACATACAGTGCGATTGAAACTTCGTGGCCCAAGCGCAGAAGTCGGTATTTTGTGGAAGAGCCACACTCAAGGGACCAAAGAGCTGCATGTGGCTTGAGAGCCACAGTTTGCCGACCACTGCCCTAGCCCATAATACTTGCCCAATGACTTTGTTGGGTCACCTCTTCCTTTGATATCCATTAAAGAATACATATTCCATTTTCATAGTTTGTTGCTTCCACCTGCGATTGCCTTGAGAAAAGTAAAGAAACAATCTCTGTCCATGCACCAGAAGGTCACAAGTTCAATTCCCAGCCAGGGCACATATCTAAGTGTGAGTTTAATCTCCAGTCGGGAGGTGAATGGGAAAAAATGGATCAAGGTACCTGTCTCACATCACATCGATATTTCTCTCTGTCACCATTCTTCCCACTCTAAAATCAATTTAGAAACAGAAACAATCTCATTAAAATTATTTATTAAAAGAAGTTTTATAAAGTCATTGAGTGAAGGAGTATATTGTCGATGGAATTGAAATTCAGGGAATTTGTGTCAGTTATCAGCTTGATACGTCCAGGTATGTTCTGGAGGATTGAATTTCCCAGTAGGTTAACCCTAAACTAAGTGCTGGATTACTATACATGTGCAGCTTCTCTTCTCATTAATGATGGGAGAATTCTAGAAGATCCGTGTTCTAATGATACACCCAGTTATAGACCCGAGTTTCATAAAGCAATAGCATATTGTTGTAGAGATTTAGAGTTTAGCCTCTATCTATTTCCAGCTCTGTCACTCCGTAGTGGTATGACTTTGGATAGAAACTTACCTCTGATAGATCTTATCCCCTTGGAATGAAAAGGAGTATAACCTGATAAGGTCTAAGGTGCTTCCAGCTCCAAAAGCCATTACGAGGGACTGGAGATCACCAAGAGGAATCTCTCCCGGTAATATAGGGTGTCCCAAAATTCATGCAAGATTTGAATTTTGTGTGAGAATTAACAACAACAACAACAAAAAATAAAAGCCTTATTTTACTTGGTTTATTGAATCAGATTCTAATATCTGTCGCCCTTTGATTTCAATCCCTTCAATTTGATAACCATTACCAAGTACCAATTATGGCCCAGGAGCAGGGACAATGAAGACCAATGAAGACCACAGCTTTGCATATGCGTCAGCAAAGCCATGGAGGCCATTTACCCGATGTGCTATTCCATACATAACCCTATACTATATACTTTAAGAATCAATACAAAATTTACAATTTTTAATTAGAAACCTGTGTTTTCTATCAAAATTACTTCTTGCGTAAATTTTGGGACACCCTATATATGATGTGTAAAGGTAATTGTGATGTTATGTAGAATGAAGTGAAATTAAGGCCATAAATACACGATTAAAGGGAAATAGGAACAGAACTTATGAGTCAACTTATAAATGATCTGCTCTCCTTGATAAAATCTGAAAAATATCATCATCATAATTATTCTCATAACTGATGCCACTGATATAATTTTTAAAACCTAAGCTCCAGCCTAAGTATTTAATTACCCTTTTCAACTTAAATGTATATGTATATTTGTGTTGAACAAGAATACCTTAAAAAATTCTGGAACTTCAATAAACTTATATCCTTTGGGTCTGTCAATTGAAAATGAATTGGGCTATGGATCCCTCTGTTGAGAAATGTATATGTTTATTTGGGTACGGACATCAGTTAACTCACCGTTTGGGATCATGACCAAGGGTAAGATAATGGTGGTGATGAAAATATAAAAACTCTTCCTTTGATAGACTTGACCCCATTGTAAGTGGGGTAAAAAAAAATAGGTGTAGGGATTCAGAGTATTAAACTCATGATCTACACATTGTAAATGCAAAGTTTTTCTTAAACAAAGACCTTATTCCTACTATGGCACAGCCCAATAATGGAGTTAGGATGCATCTATGTTTCTCCTCTTCAACTTGATCCAGATGCCATTAAGAGGACGAAGAACCAGGTCTCCTGCCAGAACAAGTTCTTCTCTTTTCTGGTTGGATTCTACCCAAAAATGCCTCAGGATCCATGAAAGAACGACCTTTTCTTCCATCATGGCAAACCTTTGACCTTCAAATTAATATAAATAACATGACTTTAATTACAGATATATCTCAAATGGGAGAAAGAACAGGTACTATTAGAGGGAGCAAGTGATGTTAGATTTTCACAGCAGGCCCTGGGAGAACCAGTATCACTCAGGATCTCAGGATGCTTCCTAATAATAAAGATCATTGAGTGCCCTTCCGGCTCCCACCCAGTGCATCTGAATAGCTCTGAGGACAAGGAATCTAGCCCACGCAGAACCCAGGTGAATCCTGGGCTCACTGAAGCATGAGAACCACTACTCTAGAACGCTTTCCTACTGGGCCTTTCATGTAGTTTACTATAGAGTTACCAGGCCTCATTGTACCAATGCCTGCATTTACATAAACACTAAAACCCCAGGTATACTAAAGCCAAAAGTGTTTATAATGCATGGCGATGTGCATTTATTTTGTTGATGTATTTCTGCTCGTCCCATGGTGAGCATTCTTTGTTTTGGTTTTGAAAAAAGCAATTCTTAAAAGCAATAAAAACAGGTTAAATAAACTAATTGTTATAAGTAACATATCTACCATATAAAGTATATTCTACTTCAATCCAGAGATCTACATTTAAAAACTCTACCATGAAACTGGTTATGCTTTATGTTATGGGCTTAATGGTATTTCCCCCAAATTCATCTGCTGAATTCTTAACCCTCAGCACCTCAGAATGTGACTGCATTAGTGGATAGGGCCCTTAAAGAGGTGATTAAAATAAAATGAGGTCCTATGGATGGGCCCCAATCTAATCTTATTGAAATCTTTATGAAAAGAAGAGATAAAGCCATGGCTGGGTGGCTCAGTTGGATGGTATGTCATCCCATTCACCATAAGGTTGTGAGTTCAATTCCATCAGGACAGATACCTAGGTTGTGGGTTAGATTCCTGGTTAGGGCATGTATAGGAGGCAACCAATCAATGTTTCTCTCACATCAATGTTTTCCTCTCTCTCAAAATCAATAAAAACATATCATTGATTGGGGATTAATTAAAAACACCCACAAGCAGAGAGAGGAATAAACTATGTGAAGACACAGGGAGAAGACGTCTATAAGCCAAGGAGAGAGGCCTCAGAAGAAACCAGCCCTGCAGACACCTTGATCTTGGAGTTCTGGCCTCCAGAATTGTGAGAAAATAAAATTCTGTCATTTAAGCCACCCAGTCTGTGGTGCTTTGTTACAGCAGCCCTAGAAAACTGATATACTTTACGACAGTCATAGTAAAGTGGGAGAAAAAAAAATAAAACAAGTTTTTTTACAGACTTGTATCTGACACACTACATCTCAAAGACATTATTGTGAGAAACCCCTGCCATGTGCGCCTGAAAGGTCAAACCCATTCTGATAGATACAAACCTATACAGTTTCTGGGTCCAGCAGAGAAGGGCACATATGCATATGGATGGCGTCCCACCGAATTCTCAGGAAAGAACCGCTCTGGCTTGAACTCCTCAGGGTCTGGGAAGTACTTCGGGTCTCTATGCAGTGCGTAGGGAATGATGAGTATTTGAGAGCCTTTCACGACGTTGTACCCCCCTGTCATGAGGCAGTCGATATGTCATGAGAATAGAGCAAGACAAACACAGAAAGTCCACTCTCCCCACTACTCTCATGAAAGAATTCTCACCAACATCACAATCTTCATTAAGACCACGGGCAATTACAGGCACAGAAGGAAAAATACGAAGGGTCTCCTTAATAACACACTCGAGATATTTAAGTTTCTTCAGGTCTTCTAAGGTAACAGGGCGATCAGAATTCCCTGATCAAAGTAAATACATGAAATAAAATAAATGAAAGAACTATTTGGGCTTGGTGGATAAGACATCAAAAAAGAATCTATACTAAAAAACGACAAAGATGCTAATTAACCGTACTTTTGCTACGCCCCCAAACCACGCCCACCAGCCAATCAGAGTGACTATATGCAAATTAACCCAACCAAGATGGCAGCCCGCAGCCATGGAGCTGGAGCAAGCAGGAGGCTTGGTTGCCCGGGCGATGGAGGAAGCAAAGCAGCAAGCAACTGAACATATTGAGAAAGCAAAAAATGAGACAGACCAACTCAATGAACAAGCCAGTGAGAAGATTCTGAAGGCGGACATAGAACAAATTCTGCCAACCATTGTTTTTCAGAAGAGGTAGGAATTGATGGCACAAATCCCAACTTTTCGAGCAACAACATTTGCAACCATCTCTATGCCTGCAATGCTTGGGGAGACACATGGAAAGGCACTGTGTTATTTAACCAGAGTTGAAGTACAGAATTGAAAAGTAATAAATCAGATCACAGAACAGATTTTCATTTCGATGAAAACCCTTCCTTGGAAAATAGTTGTACCCAAAGAATTTCATCTGAGTGCAAGCCGTGATGCATTTTCAAAGTCCAGAAAATATCTGGAAAGGATTTGATGAAATGTTCAAATCCAATGCATGATAAAGCCAGCAGAAAGAGGCCGAGAAACAAAAATCTGGTTTATGGCCATTCTGATGCAGGTGCAGATAAGGTGGGAGAGATCATTGAAGGTGGTATTTGCCAAAATCCAATTCATTACTACTTGTTTCCTGATATGGAAGATGAAGAAAGGGAAGGAGAAGAGAAGAAGATGATGATGGAGGGGAAGAGGGAGAGGATTGAAAGCTACCAAGGAAGAAGCTGATGAGGATGAAGGAGACGGTGACTAAGGAACACGGATGGATTCCAACCTGCTTTTTAAAAGTTTCCTCCAGTCACTGGGAGCAAGTTACAGTCTGGGTTTTGTTTTGTTTTGTTTTGTTTTACTTTTAGGCTCATTCATTCTTCTTTTGAATTATTTTCTCTCCCTTACATCTGGTTCTCAACTTACTTGGAGGGAAAAACCTTGTGCAGAATACAGTGAGAAAAGAATCTCTAACGCTTTGTCTTCCAAATTCACTTTTTTTTATGTTTAAAAGTATTTTTATTTTTAATTTTTTCCATTGATTTTTATTTATTTAATTATTTTTCTTTATTGATTAAGGTATTATATATGTGTCCTTATCTCCCCATTGCCCCCATACGTCCCCGCCCTCTCCCCCTCCCCCACGTATGCCCTCAGCCCCTGGTGTCTGTGTGCATTGGTTAGGCTAACATGCATGCACACAAGTCCAAATTCACTTTTATCCCTTCCTGCCTCAACAAACACTATGTGTAGTCAATGCCCCTGTGCTCCGTGGGAAAGAAAAACCTGCTTACGTTGCTCCACTGGAGGCTGGAGGCTCAGCCCGCACAGTAGTGCACAGAATTCCAGCTTTCTTCCTCCTTTCTCTGTACACTGAGCACACAGATTACACTGTGTCTCTGTGAATGTGGACAGTTAGCATTTACCAACATATACCTGTCTACTTTCTCTTATATGGAACATTTTTTAAACTAAAAAAAAAAAAAAAAGACAAAGGAATATAAGATGTTTGGGTTAGTTAAGTGGGCATTTTGACAAGTCTTCCCCTTTGGTATGTTTAATTGTGATGTTTAATGGACTTCCTTGCAGTTTAAGATGATACTTTTAAAATAAAATTCTCTCCTAATAATGGCCTGGGCCCTGCCACTCAATGGGAGAGTAGCGGTCCTGCAGAACTTAATTGGAACCATCATTCTCTATTGTAATTTTGTTCCTGTTTATTTAATTTTTTTTGTTTGTTTCACTGGAAAGAAAAGATAATGCTCAATTTTAAACATTAAAAGTGTACCAGTTGCATGTTATAATGAAACTAATTTTACCTCAGTTAAAAAAAAAAAGGAATGAATACTTACATCTCAATATCCAAAGATCAATTGCTCAAAAACGTTTTAGAACTAATACTGGGGATAGAAGAGAAGTGAGGCACAATTAGCAAAAAGCATGAGAAGCAGCAGAATAAAAATTCTAGTAAAAATGGTGTCACTGATTATGTGAGATCCAAAAGCATTTGTACACCTGCATTGGGCTACAAATTGTAAAAACACAAATGTGGGAACACATTCCAAAAGACCCTGGGTTTCTAGAACACCCAATTTGCCCACCAGAGGCAATCTGAGAGAAATTCAACTTGATACAGGAAAAATGAAATGACGAGAGAAACAGAGCCCAGAAGTTTAGATCATCTCCATTCTACAAAATAAAGTCTTCCCTCTTGATATGAAAATCCAGTCCTCACACCATCTGGACATGAAATTACTTTTACAACTTCACCCCTCAATGGGTTTTAACAAACGTTCTGAATTCCACCTGTCCTTTAATGCTTACTATTATCTTCCAACTTCTCCACTCTGCCATTGTTCAACTGGAGCCTCTCTTTCCAGAATGTCTTCCACCTCCTCCTCTTTTCCTTTATTATTCCTTTCCCACTTTGCACTAGGAAAATCCATCAGATACCACTTTGTTGGTTGGCCAACCAACCTTTACCTTTCTTTTCCCAGCCATGGGAAGCCATATGACATCTGAATAAACAACAAATTAAGTTGATGGCACAATACACAGTTCCTTTGTGATAGGCTGATTATGACACACAAATATATCAGGCCCCAATCCCTAGAACCTTTAAATATTACTTTTTGGGGGGAAAGTTGTTTTTGAAGATTTTATTAGGGATCTTAAAAAGGAGAGATGATTGTGGATTATCCAGGTGGGCCATGAATGCCATGACGAATGTCATGATAAGAGAGAGCAGAGGAGGATTTGACACACCCCCACAGAAGAGAAGGTCATGTGAAGATGGAGACAGAGATGTGAATGATGTGGCCATAAGCCAAGGTATGTTGGCAGTCACCAGAAGGAATGGATTCTCCCCTTAGGCTTCCAAAAAGTGTAGCCCTGCCAACACATTGATTTAACTCAGAGATACTGATCTGGGCCTTCTGGTGTCCAGAACTGTAAGAGAATTAATTTCTATTGTGCTAAGCCACCCAGTTTGCAGAATCTGTGACCGCAGTCAAAGGAGACTAATATTATCCTTCATCCCCTCTTCTCATTTCTTCTTGCCTTAAAGATAAACATGAGACCCAGAACAACAATCAAGAAAACAAAATCCACGATGATGAAAATGACAGAAAGAAAAAAGAACAAGTCCAGGATTCTCCCAACATCCCACAGGCATCAGCCTAGGACTCCTTACCTACAGGTTACTGGTTGTACAAAAGAAATGTATGTCCCATCAGCTTAACCCACAGCAATCCTATATGAAACAGCTCTCCTTGACCCCGCTAACCAGCTTCACCTCTCCTCTCTGCCCTCCGCTAGCCCCTTCTTCCTCATATCGCCCAAGCACACAGCCATGACTTGATACTTTATACACAGTGTCTGCTTCACCTATGAAGCACGAGGTCCTTGAGGACAGTGACATTTATCTGTGTAGCCCCCGCATCTAGGCCGGTGCAGTCACATGCCAAGCAATCAGCAAACGCCCGTAAACAAATGGATGAGGTCTTGCAAAGGACATTAGCCCTGGAAGGGGTCCCATATGGCAGCATTCCTGCTTATTACAGTGTCTTTAGAACAGGCCCGACTGCTCATTCTTAATGAGGAAGAATGCCATTTGCTTCAGTGACTTTGGACCTTTCGTGTAAGTAGTGAAGAGGTCATACATACCAAACACTTCGTCCAGTTCATTGTCCAATGTTTTCTGGACTTCTGGATAGCAACCCAGTAGGTACAAGGCCCAGTTTATTCCAGCTGCAGTTGTGTCATGGCCCTACAAATGTAAGAAAAAAACAACAGCTTAGAAAGCAGAGTTCTATTGAGAAGGTTAGGGATGCTAACTCTATTTTGAATTGGCTCTGGATTTGACAGCAGTGACGTGACCCCAGACAGAACAGGTTAATTTTATACAGTATTTTACCTCTGTGGGGAACAAACCAATGGAACAATCCCTTCAAAGGGGATGCCTCTGGGTACAGGGACATTCAATACGACAGAGTCATATACTTGGTGAGAGTGGCTGGGCTGGGCTAACAGGAGGCATTCCAAGGGATCTCCATGTGCTGGACTGTTTTTGAGGGAATAAAAGTGTGACTTTCCTGAGCCATGTGGCCAGATCTGCACTTGTCCACTTTCTCCCATTTGTATGGTCGACTTTACCTGGACACCAGGCAACACCAGGCAGCACATGGGTGGTTCTGAGCAACAGTCTCCACATCAAGAAGTTGATAAATACCCCATTTAAACCTTTCTAGTTTGAGGGAAAATACCAAACATTTTGCAGAAACGAACTCAATTATTCTTCACAAAAAATCAATGGGAGCCCGGCCAGAGTGGCTTAGTGCTTGAGCATCAACCTATGAACCAGGAGGTCATGGTTTGATTCCTGGTCATGACACATGCTGGGGTTCTGGGCTCAATCCCCAGTAGGGGGCATTCAGGAGGCAGCCAATCAATGATTCTCTCTCATCATTGATGTTTCTGTCTCTCCCTCTCCCTTCAATGAAAATATATTTCTCTGAAATCAATAAAAATACATGTTTTTAAAAAATCTCCATGGGATACTTGATACTGCTATTCACGTTTTAGAGATGAGAAACTGAGCCCCAAATGATGCTTTCCCAGGGCCCGACAGCTTCATAGGAGGTGGAGACAAGAGTAGGACCCTCGGAGTTTCTGATGACAAAGCAGAGTCCACACTCTTCACCTCGGGGAGCGTGGAGGATCCAGGGTGAGGAGATTCCAGCTCCAATACTGATGATGACACCCTGGGCAACCTATTCTCGGTCCAGTCAGTGTCTTTAGGCATCAGCCCCTTATTTCCTGTCCTCATCTCACCAGGACACTCCACGTGCAAAATGGTAAGTTCTTCAGAAAAAAAATGTATTTGAAAAATAATAAATGCCACAGTCTTTGGAGCAAGGGTTCAGGAATCTGGAGAAGGGTTATGGTAACATAAATGGATACACCAGAAAAGAAAGATAAATTTGGAAGGCATGAAGAACCAGGTGGAAACCCTTTTCTCGTGGAATGTGCTCACGGAATCTCCGGACCCAAGGCTTTTTATTCACACATTTTGCCCTTTAGCAAAGCAAACACACATATCAAAGGTAAGGTTTGGTAAACAATAAAGGATTATCAGCTTAGGCCTTCTGTGGGTCTCGACCCCTTTGGCGGTCGAAAGACCCTTTCACAGGGGTCGCTAAGACCA
Organism: Myotis lucifugus; assembly: GCF_000147115.1. Lineage (NCBI taxonomy): Eukaryota > Metazoa > Chordata > Mammalia > Chiroptera > Vespertilionidae > Myotis > Myotis lucifugus. The sequence goes on along the minus strand of NW_005871150.1, from coordinate 2,584,402 downwards.
TCCTGCATATCAGATATTTACCTTACAATTCATAACAGTAGCAACATTACAGTTATGAAGTAGCAACCATAATTTTATGGTTGGGTCCCTCCCTTTCTCTAGGAAGCATGCTTGGTATTTCTTTGGTCTGCTGCAACACAAGGGCTGAGCAGGGCAGTTGAGAACATGATATTGTGAACATCATTCATTCATAGGGTTGCTAATGGCTTGTAACACACACACACACACACACACACACACACACACGCAAGCATATCATGAGGTGCTAGAAATACATTTTGATCTTCTAGATATAGTCCAAGAATCTCTTTATTTGTGAGCCAGGTCAGTATTTTGTCCAGAAACATGTTCCACAGTTGTCTGTGACAATGAACAGACCATCAATTCAGTAGTCCACCACCTGCAGAGATTTCTAGATGATAAATCCCTGGGTACCCAGTGGATGCTTGGGGCTTTTGCTGATTCCCAGGTAGTCTTGAGAGATTTCACTTTCTCCGTTCTATTAAGCAAAATATGTTGGTCTTTCCAATTATTTTTCAGAGTCAGGGAAACTCAAGATCAGTCTATGATAACTGGACAGGGACATTTTGTTAGGGAGTCTGAGTGACACTGAGGACATTAACTCAAAGGTGCCATTTCTTTTATTACTTATTATAAAGCAGTCACCCACTAATTTATCTTTTAAAGTAATATATATTTCAAACTGACATTTTGCCTTTTAGTTATATTTTTGAAATGGTTGTGTGAGGCAGCAATTTCAGGTGTTTACCTATGCTGCCATCTTGGTTTCTCAATTCCCCACAGCCCACTTTTTAGTGAATTAGATGTCTAATTAGATGCATAATTTCTTTTCTATGAAGTGATCTGCTTAAAATAGAAGTTTCAAACCACTGATATAGTCCATATTTCCACTTTCCACACAGTGTGACTGTGGCAGAGATCTGCAAAGACTGGGCCTTTCTCGTATGGTCAGTCAGCACAGTCCTGGGAGAAGTCAGGTTTGTGGACTCTTCACACAGCTTGTTTCCTGCTACAGGGCAGAGCTTCCTCCCTGGGGAGGCACTGCCCCCAGGCGGCTGCAGGCAGAGAAAACACAGTGCATGCAGTCTGCCATTGAACACTGATGGCTTTCCCTTTCTTAAATTTCCAAGATATTCCACTTGCTGCCTTTTAAAACCATTTCTTAATCTTTATTTGGTAAGCCACGTGTTAAGAGGTTTTCTCTTTATAATATTTAATGTAATTAAAATTATCTTTTAAAAAATTCGTCTTTTTGCTCAGCTGGTGTGGCTCAGTGTTTGAGTGTTGACCTAAGAACCAGGAGGTCACGGTTCAATTCCTGGTCAGGGCACATGCAGGAGGCAGCCAATCAATGATTCTCTCTCATCATTGATATTTCTATCTTGTTCTTCTTTAAAAAATCAATAAAATTATATATTTTTAAAAATTTATCCCTTTTTTTTGATTTGAAGACAAGAAATCCCTTTAGAATCACAAACTGGTTAAATGCCCTACTAGAAGGAGCTGGGCAGATGGTGACTGGCAAGCCGGAGGTGAGGGAGAGAGTGTGATTTAGTGATGAAGTGACAGGGGAGTGTGTGGATGTGTGTAGTGTGTGTGAATGAGTGAGGGACAGTTAAATCCAGCAGGAGTACCAGAGGCTGGCAGACCAGGCTCTCCTGGACAGGGAGCCCCTATCACCACTGCGGGCACTCCCCGGGCTGTGGGGCTCCAGAAGGTAGCCCATGCCATATTGAAGGGGAGAGGGGCCTCCTCTAGGAACTCATCAGCACCACCACCCAGACTGGCCATGGACACTGTTCGCGACCCTGCAGCCACACCAGCCAAAGTTCTACTGCCTCACCGCAGACCTGCAGACCCTAGGACATCTACCTCCAAGGGCGGATGGCTCCCGCAGCAGTAAGTGGGACTTCGCCCTCCCTCACTGCAGACCTCTGGACACAGTGGTCACGCTGAACCAGTGCCCGGGCACCCTGAGTCAGCCGCCCAGGCAGAGGCTTCTCCGGTGCCTCTGTGAGCCACTGCTGGGTACGCATGTATCCAAACAAGGATGCACGGCCCCGGCAGTAGAAACTCGGACTTCCCCATTCCTGGCTGACTGCCCACAGACACAGTGGTCATGTGGTTTCAGCACACAGGTCTCCTGAGTCCGCCACCCCAGCAGACAGCTCCCTGGTGCCTCTGTGAGCAGCTGCTTGGCGCACTCCTATCCAATCAAGGGCTGAAGACCCTGGCTGCAGTACCTCAGACTTCGCCCTCCTCGATTGCTCACTTCCCGTCACCTCAGTCACACGGATCAGGCGCACAGGCTCCCTGAGTCCACTGTCCCGCAGGCGGCTCCCAGGTAACTCTCTGAGCCACCGTAAGGCATGACCCTGGCTGCCAGAATCCAGTCCCTACGATAGCGCTGCTCCAGGATGCGGGCCCCAGAGCCCACCGCCCCAGCAGGTAACTCCTAGGTTGCTCTGCAAGCCAATGCCGGGGCTCGTATCCAACCAAGGGTGCACAGCTCCTGAAGCAGAAACTGGGACTTCTCCCTCCCCGGGTCAGCAGCACACCACGATCGTGCAGCTCCAACGTGTGGGCCCCATGAGCACACAGCTCCACCATATGGCTCCTGGGCCCCTCTGTGAACTGCCATTGGGTGTGTGCCTCTCCAACCAAGGTCACATGGCTCCCTGAACAGGATCCATGGCTGCCTACCTCTGGACACCTTGGTGAGTTACTGAGGACCCGCCTTGCCATACAAGGTCACATTGATTGGCCACAGACTCTGAGATTCCCACAACCACAGCTGCTGGCTCCAGAACACCCTTGTGATTCAGAGAGGGAAATCACTTTGGCCAGAGTCCCACTGCCTCAACTGCAGACTACAGGACAGCTGCCCCCCCACTGTCCCGGACTCTGGGAGCCTTGTAGTGAGTTACAGAGAGACGCTACCCCAGCAAGAGTCAGACAACACCAGCCAAAGTCATCATAGCTGAGCCTCAGGCCCCAAGACCCCTTCCTCCCAAGCCCATGCACTCTGGGAACTAACAGTGAGCACATAACAGTGAGACCTCAGGTAACCCTTTCCACAAGAGCTAGAACCGCGATCACATCTACAACAGCTGGCACAATGAAACTGGGGTGAGTCACATTGCCCATCTGTGATGAGACTACATCCATGAAAAATAAGCTAACATTCAAGACCCAACTACATCAAGAGAACCCAAATAACACAAATGGGGGCTCCGCTAGATCACCAAGCCCAGGAGATCTGAGAGACTGCACCACTGGGTTCCAAAAATCACCAACCACCCCCAAAACAACCTGGGTAGCAAAGCAGCTGGATCTAAGACATAGAAATAAAACATTTCAGCAAAAAGTGGGAAGACATAAAAACAATCCCCAAAGGAAAGAAAAAAAGAAATCACCACAAAAATAATTAAATGAGATGGAGGCAAGTAACTTGTCAGAGAAAGAGTTCAGAGTAATGGTTATAAGGATGGTCAAATGTCTGGATGACAAATACACACAACTGAATGAGAATTATAAGAAGCTGAATAAGAATGCCACCAACATGAAAAGGAATCAAGAGGAAATGAGGAATGGCTTAGCTGCAATAAAGAACATAAAGGAAGGCTTGACTAGCAGACTAGAAGAGGCTGAGGACCACATCAACAAATTAGAAGACAAGGTAGGAAAAAAAAACACAAACATAGCAGCAACTGGAAAGAAAACTTAAAAAGGAGGAGGAGAGCCTAAGGGAGCTTTGGGACAACATGAAAGGAAACAACACCTACATAATAGGGTGCAGGAAGGAGAGGAAGCAGAGCAAGTAATAGAGAACCTGTTTGAAGAAATAATGACAGAAAACTTCCCTGATGTTGAGAATAAAAAAGACCACACAAGCCTACAGCTTTTTCTGAAGAAGAAAGTTGATCTGGTATTTAATTAGGGTCTTGAACTTTGTAATTTTTAACTACAATATAATGACTCTTCATCAGTTATAAAGCTACTTCAAAATGTGATCAGACTTTTAAAAAATGCTAAAAACTTTTTTAAAGAATTCCTATATATTATTTTTTAAGTTAAAAATAAATTGAGAACAGATCATCCCTTATACCAAGGATCCCAACATATTTTAAAAGGTGAGTACAAATAATTCTTGCTATTTCATGTTATTTCTAATTTTACTATTAAATGCTTAAACATGTCTAAGTATTAGTGCTGGCTAGTTCTTCATTCTTAGCATTTTCAACTCCCAAGATTAAAAAAGAACAAAAACATTTTTTTGTTATGTAACAGGAACTGTAATTTGTTTAATGATGATACCTGAGACTAACATGACAACGCAAAATACCTCAAACATGAAAGTGTCCACTTCTTCTCGAATTGCCTCAAGGCTTAGCTTATTCCCTTCATCATCCATCACATTTAAAAGCAGGTCGAGAAAAGCCTTGCGTTTTCTCTTGGAGAGGGTCGTGCCTTTGCCATCACTTTTACCTTCTTCATCTCTCTTTATTTCATTGGCCCGTTCCTTGATGACCTGTATGATTTAAATGATCACATGCTTTTGTGTGGAATTTGATATGGCCTAATAATCCATTTTCCTGTGAAAATATACTAGCTTCTTTAACTGATTTTTTCTAAGCCTTTCCTGTTCTGTCTCATTCAACAGGAACTTAGGTTGTTTGAAAATATAGTAAAGCTTTCTGTGAACATGTTTAGGGCATTATTTAATAAGACTTTTAAAAACAAATTTAATGTCAGACAAATACATCATTTCCAAGGACTATTTTTGCAGCCTTTCCAACATGGGAATAGAGTAGTAGTCTCCTGAATAGGGCCGGAGCGAGTTGAAAGAGCTCATGAGAAAATTTGGTAGTGGAGAGAACACAATCTATACTAATAAAAGGGTAATATGCTAATTAGACTGGGGCAACTGGCCATCTTCCGGATGTCCAACTTCCTTCCAAACAAAGCCATGGTGGTGAGGGCCGAGGTAGAGGCAGTTGGGGGCGATCAGGTAGGCAGGAGACAGCATTTAGGAATGAGATCAGGTCGGCAGGGGAGGGGACTTGGGTGCGACCAGGCCTGCAGGGGAGGGCAGTAGGGAGCAACTAGGCCAGCAGGGAAGGGCAGTTGTGGATGACCAGGCGCTGCAGGGGAGGGCAGTTGCAGGTGATTGGGCCTAGAGGGAAGGGCCATTCAGGGCTTCCATGCCAGAAGGGGATAGTCAATGGGGTGACCTGGACAGCAGGGCAGGGCAGTTGGGATGACCAAGTAGGCAGGGGAGGGCAGTTAGGGCAACCAGGCTGGAAAGGGAGGGCAGTTGGGGGTGACCAGGCCAGCATGGGAGGGCAGTTGGAAGCATTAGGCAGGCAGGCAGATGAGTGGTTTGGAGCCAGTGGTCCTGGATTGCAAAAGGGATGGCTGACTGCGGAATTAGACTTAAACTGACAGTCGGACATCCCCCGATGGGTCCTGGATACGAAAGGGTGTAGGCCAGGCTGAGGGTCACCCCCTTGTGCATGAATTTCGTGCACTGAGCCTCTAGTCATTATATAATAGATTAATTATAGATCACTCTAATTACATGTTGTATTAGAGAAAAGAATCACCCTGTACGCTTGCCGCTCCTTCTGCCTAGAATGCTCTTGCCTCAGAAGCCAGCATGACTAGCTTCCGCTCTAGTTTTAGATCTCTACTGCCCAATGTCACACTGTCAGGGTCACTGCTACCCTAGTCCCTAGCACTCACTCTCTTCCTAAGCCTACTTTACATTATTTTCCATTTCACTTACTACTTGTCATTGTATTTGTTATTTAGTGACTTTCTCCTCCAACTTCAATGTAGCAGCAAATTTGACTTTATTCATTGATATACTTCCAATCTTTAGAACACTGCTTGGCATTTTAAAAATGTTCATCAGGTATGTGTTGAATGAATAAAAGAATGAAAGCCCAGGAGCTTAATTTGGTTACACATTTCAACTTTCTCCTCCTTTTGGGCAATTGTCCAAACCTGCTTCTGCGGAATGAACAGATGCCAAGTTCCATAATGGCAAGCACCATCTCTACTCTTTGATTCTTGGTGGAACCCCTAGTGTCTGGCACTCAGTAGGGAATGTAGGGAATGTACACTAATAAAAAATATGTAAATTGGTTGTCACTCCGCTGCACCCACCAGCCAATCAGGATGAGTATGCAAAGATGGTGGGTTCATTTGCATACACAGGTGTGAAGTGAAGACTGAAGGCTCCGAGCGAAGACTGAAGACGACTGAAGACTGAAGAGACTTAGCTTCTCCGCTGGGGCTGGAGTGGAGAAGCCAAGCCTCACTGCAGCCGGAGCGTAGAAGTCTAGCCCCGAGGCTTGGCTGCTCCGCTGTCAACAGGCCAAAGGCCTGGGTCATGGGTGCCTGAAGAAAACTGGTGTGGGCAGCCAGGGGAAGGAAGGCGTATTGCACAAATCTTCTAGCAACAGGCCTCTAGTTTTTTTATATTAGCCATCCAATTTGAAATTCATCCATTATTGATATTGATATTAATGAATGAAATTGGAAGTGTAATTATACCCATAAAATAAAATCTGTTCACCATTCACTTATTGACAGGCAATTATGCTATACTTCACTGACGGCAGCTCATTCCAACATCTCATTCATCTAACATCTAGGGACTCTAACCACTTGATATTTTGGTGGAGGCAGTACCTCATTGTCAGGAAGCAATGCCATCATATTTTAAACTAAAATTACAGCAAAGGATAAATATATTTACTTCGGCACTTTTATCAGTACACTTGAATTACAATGCATGCTTTTAATTAAAGTTTGCCTTTTCATAAACATACTTTTAACACAAACCCAGACTATATTCCAGAACATTATTATTTCCTTGTCATTAACAATTACATAGTAATATCTAGTTAATTTTTATCATTTCCAGTTTAAGATACTGCTATAAATGCCCTTTGTCTTAGAAAACTATTGCCTAATCCAAACATTTTTCAGAAGATTCTTAAAACACAGTTCCCAGTGTCTTTATTTTCTTAGCATAGCACCCAGTTTGTTAATAAATTATCATAGCACATATCACATTTTGTAATTATTTATTTATAGACAACCCCCCCAGTAGACTAACCTCCCCCAGTAGAGAACATTAACTAGTGGGTATGTTAACAAACATAGGAGTCATGCACTTATAAAAGTTGTAGAAAGTGATAGTGGTAGGGGTTGCACAACATTGTTAATGCCCCTAATGCCACTGAATGGCACACTTAAAATGGCTATTATGATGAATTTTATGTTATTTATATTTGATCACAATAAAAAAAATGAGGACTTACATTGGTGGTAAAATTATGTAAGATCTTTAGGTTCCTTCTGTGGTCCCATCCTTCTTTAAACAAAAGGTACAAAACGTCATGCCAGAACCAAATCGTCTTCATTCTTCGATGTATCAAATCACTCATCCTATAAACAGGATGCAAATGCATCAGCTGATATATCAAAAATGTGCATTGCTTGAGTACCTATTTGGTGCCTGGTCTCAATGAGGGTAATATGTGGCAACGATAATAATTCATCTTAGCGGCTACTAAGAGCTCTATGCTTTATGCTCAACAATGAAGGCACGGGTTATTACACATCCAAAGAAGCTTAAAAATTAAATGGGTCCTATAGAGGAATGAAGAATCCAGTACAAAACACCTTACTAGATGGCCATCTGATCTCTTCTTCTATTTCTCCAGGAAGAGTTCCAGACCTCCCTGAGCTGCCTGTAGCTCTTATACCACAGGGTGGGATGAAATCTGCCTGTTTAATGTCCACGCATTTTCTTGATCACTCCTCTGGCTGTCCTCTTCTCCAGTAAAGTGTCCCTCTGTCACATCCCTGTCCCTAGTCCCTCCCTCAACATTTCCAGTGATGGAGCAGAAAGACCTAGATATGATCTCCTCCTTTGAGAGCAACTTACAGGTCAATTCTGCAGAGTGGCCTTTCCTGGTCACTCAATCTGTGGGCCCTATTGCTGTTTTCTTCTCGAATATCAATCAACTTTATTTTTTCTCAGAAGCAATTATTACAGTTTATAAGTTTATACGTATTTGTTTTGATGCTTGTCTCCCTGTTATTCTGTTCTGTGGACCACTATAAAACTAGTCAGTATCTTGTGTAATGAATGGAAGATTATATATGCTAATATGTGTTAAAATGAAATGGGCAGTGGACTCAAAGACAGAATTCCTGAAATCAAACCCTGGTTCTGCTTTTTCATAGTTGAATAATATCAAGCAATTTTTCAAAGTAAATACGACTATTTCAATTAAAAAATAACACACACTAAGTGCAGAAAATATGGGAAGAGAGAATTAATAATACAAAGAACAAGAAAGAGGAGCATATAACACAAAATAATAATCACAGCCAACATTATGGAATAATATCTACAAGTTTTTTTAAAGAATAATTTTTTATACCTAGTGGTTATCATGCTAAAATATTGTTTTTATCTTTATTTTATCAATAAGCATCATAATGTAATTTTTCAATATATCATAAAATAATCATTTAAAATTATACCATAGCCTGGGTGTGCCATAATTTATAAAATAAACCCTCTACTGTTAAAATACATGCTTAAATGATTAGGTTAATTTTTAATGCAATATTTCATTGTGAAACAATGAAAAAGATACAACACAGACAAAAAATTATTAGCGATATTTTTAAAGCTTGAATCAATAACAATTTAAAACATAATTAGAAGGGCTCCGTTTACCTATAAACTGCACGAACATACTCAGAATCATCATTAGTCTGAGCATCAATATTCTTGCCCATAGCTGTCTCTGCAAAATATGGGTGAGAAGCAACCATTCAATTCATGCACATGCCTTGTGTTTATTTTCCAGTGGCAAACACTTCAAAAAAGACATAAATGCTTATATATTTTAGAATTGTTCCTTTCCCCTTTCACTCTTGCACCTTTTGTTTCTCCTACTCCCTGTTCATGCTCCTTCTTCCCTCTGACCTTCCTGGCAGGTTGGCTCTGCTCGAAGCCCTAGCAGTGGGTACTGCTTCTCAGGAGCCTAATTTAGCAGAAGGACCAGCCCAAAGAAGCCAATATCCTTTCTAACCCTTTCCTTTGCCTTCCCAGTGAAATGTTATTTCCTATTTGGGCCATTGTATGTTTACACCATAGCTCTAGAAACAAATCCATGAGACTTACCACAGATTATATCTAAGGCACAGAGAGTGATGTAAGAAAAGCAGTTAAATTTTTCTCCGTCAACATGTTTTTCAAGCTTATTAACTAATATGTTGGCTTGTTCATTCATGACATCTAAGAAATCTTCCAGAATGGTAAAATGGAAAGTGGGTGTTAACATTTTTCTCCTGGAGCGCCATTTGTTTCCAGTACTAGAAATACATGACATGGTTACAAAGAAGAGAAAAGCAACATTCAAAGCAAGTAAAGCATAGTCAAGACAACAAATTCTTCTTAATCTACAGATTTCCAAATGGTTTGGTAAGAAAGTCAAGGGGAGATTCATATACAGTTACAGAATGGGCATATTTTAGATATCCTTCTATATTACTAACTAGCTGTACCTGGCCACGCATTGCTGTGGCTCAGTCTGGTTAAATGGAAAAGAAAGAAAAGAGAAAGCGCACGTTTCTAATATGTTTAATTTCACAATGCTTGTGGGTATACAATATTTTTTGTTGTTCCATTGTCTGTGCAGATATAGAGATTGTCTGGTTTGCTGACTCTAGGACATGCAACATATAATTGTCCATGTGAGAAGCAATCCATGTCTAGATCTAAACCGCATGATTCTAAAGATTGGCCCTGAGCTTTGTTGATGGTGATTGCAAATGCCAATCGAATTGGGAATTGCAATCTCTTAAATTGAAATGGCATATCCATTGGAATCATAGGAATGTGAGGAATGAGGACATCTTCACCTTTGAAAGGTCCTGTCAAGACTGTTGCTTCTATGATGTTGCTCATTAATTTTTTTACTGCAAGCCGTGTGCCGTTGCAAAGCTTTGGCTGGCTGATATTTCACAACATGATAATTGGCACGCCGATTTTCAATTGCAGTACGTGCGGTGGCATCCCTGGCGGATCGAGTGAATTCAAAAATTCTATTGGATAATTAACCGCTTCATCTGCTGCCACAACAGTGTCGACGGACTGGTATGTGACTGCCTCGCTTTGAATGTTAGAACAAATAATATTGTTAAGTTTGTAGACGTCTTTGTTCTTGGCCGCAAGAATAGCTCGTTCACTCAGCCAATCGTGATTCTTATAATTGGTTTGAATATTGGGAAATACTTTTTCAACCAATTCTTCTTTTGACGCCACTAAATTGCAGAAGTTATGAGGCAATGAAATTCGTCCTGAGGTCAGATCAACTGGCACCTTTCCATTCCCAATTTCCAGCAATTGATGTGAGAATATCTCAGCTGATCGATCGTTTTGCAGCTGAGCACGCATATTTGTAGTTAATTCTATCTACAATTTATAATTGTAAACAGAAACATTGAAATGGAATCGTAAAATATTTAGTGTAGCGTGTGTTGCTTTTACGTCCAACAGATGGCGCTGTTTTTTTAAAAAAAACACATGTTTTTACCTGTCACAGGTGTGACGTCTATATAATAGTAGGTATAGATGTATATAAAAACACACGCGCATTCGAATGCAACGTTGTGTCAAAATTTCAAAGCAATCGGTGAAGAACTTTCGGAGATTTAAGATTTTGAACAAACAAACATTTACATTTTTATTTATATAGATATGTAAAAGAGCAGTGATCAAAATTGAAAATTTTAAGAATTTCACTAAATTTCTAAGTTCTGAGTTTCCAAAAATGAGAAATTTCCCCCCTTTACCCAACCTTAACCCTCTGAAAATCTAGGAGCTCCATGAGTCTACTTTGATCTCTAACATCTTCAAAGTCTCCAAAGTCCCCACTGAAGTCCTGCTTTCTCTTTCTCAGTTGATGGGGTCCTGTTGCTGGATGGCAGCTCAAGGACTGAGGTTACTGTCTCAACTTACTTCTCTGAGGATCACTTCCTTTTTCATTGAATTTTCAAGATTTCCCTGCTAAAAACTCCCCTGTTCCATACTCCATTTCTACATTGGGACTTTCTAACTCTCCATGGAACACTGGTGATCATCATTATTGAATACCATGGCTGAAGATTACTCTACACCTTGGGTTCCTGTCTCTCAGAGGCCCATTATCACCCAACTTTTTCAGTTTCTCCCTACTACTCAATGGCACATTCTTGCTATAGGAAAACTACCCCATGTCGATGCCTGACATAAGTTACGTACAAGACAGCTTTACCAATTTACACTGATTTACCTGGTAAGAAGTCCTAGGCCAAGCCATGGTTGTAGGAATGTGTACAGATAAGACTTGTCAATTTGCTTTGAGCTAGTTAAAATTGCCTTAGAAAGAGAGAAAAGGAAAATGAGAGATAGAGATATGAACGCAACCATAATTATAAGAATACTGGGATAGAACACAACTACTTTCCAAAGTAACATTTCATAACAATTACTTCTTTGTGGTTCATTTTCATTACTATGACTCAATGAAATGCAATTAGAGTTTGGAGCATACCACTGTCTCTCACTCTTGGAGACTAGCTGGAGTTGACTGAAAGGAAAATGTCCAAGATAATTCCCTGAGTCCTGCCATGAATTAGGAGTCAAGTGGAGTTGTTTATTGAGGGTAGGAGTGAGGGGAGAGAAGGTGGGTGAAGCATGGGATGACCACATTAAGGGAGATGGAAATCACAAGTTCATTATCAGGTATGTTGATTTGGAGGCATTCATGTTGACATAGTCTGAAAGCAGTTATGAAGCTCAGGATTAAGGCTTATACTAGGTACACATTTGAATGTCTCCAGGATATAAGTAGCATTGGGAACCATGGGTATAATTAGGTTGCCTGGAGCCAAAGTAAAGCAGAAGGGATGAGCTTATGCACAAAATGCTTCTCAGGCATCTTGCTGCAGTTCCCTACTTTGGACAGATCTCTATCCACATGTACTAAGCCCACTTACACTAGGCCAGCAATGGCTGACATCCCATGTGTGGCCCTCTCCCTATCTCCTCTGGACCAGTACATTGGGCAGTGTGGTACCGGAGACACTCCAACAGTTTTACCACAATGAGTAAGAAAGATGTATCCAAGCCCAACAACCCTAGGAAATTTTGCTGTTAATTTTTCTCCATGAAGAGAAAGTCTGTTTTTCCCATTTTTACTTCCTGACACAAAGCCTTTGTCATCAAACCATAAGATAATACTCCCAATGTCATGATAATAACTAAAAGAAAGATAAATAATTTTTAGGAGTAATTTCAATAGCGTGAATTAACAACATCTTTCCCATCAATATCACATTAGTGTTCTCTTTTAAAAAATTAACTTTAAATTATAAAAGTATAATGAATACTCTGAGCCTCTTAAGGGAAACACTTAAATTTTATTAGTCTTATATTTTTGCAATCTTAAAACAGTGCGTGGGAGATGATATGAGCTCACCTTGTAGAATAATCTATTTATGGTTCTGTTCAATTGAATGCTTCACCAAAAAGGAGGACAAATATATTACTTGATACTAAATGCGTATAGACATGTAGAAGCTGCTACTCTTCCCAGAACTCAGACTATATCTGGAAAGCATTAAATGGCACCTTCAAGGCCTTAGATATTTAATGTAATCCTCATTGTATTGAATTCAATTAAATATAAGGACATATATTTGCTGTTTATTCTGATGAGATTCTTACACCATCAAATATACAGTGAAACATTGACCATAGTCACCATCAACTCACCTCTACAGTTTCGGCCTTAAACATGGCTATTACTGGTACTGTGCCAAGCCAGGCCTTTACCATTGGCACATGTCTGTTGCGTCCTGTGTAATAAATCATCTGCTGGAAAAACTCTAGAAAATAATTAATTTAAATAAGTTCCTTACTGTGTCTTTTTGGGTTTTTACTGTTTTTACTTTGGGCAACTCATTCAATTTCTCCCAGATCTTTCACACCTTGAAGCTAAACCACACAGTTGTCCTTACAAAATTATTGATTAATGAATTATGAGGCTAATTTAATTATGAATGATATATATGCAACAACCTGGTTAACTGAGAAATGCCAAGCACTTGGATGTTTGTGGTGACCTTATGACATGCCTTCCCCAAGGACACTGAGGTTGTTCAGTTTCTCCTGACCTGCTTCAGGCTACTCTTCTGTAGAAAGGGAAACCTGTCCCAACTCTCCAGCCCTGGTAGATAGATGCTTCCCTTTCACCCTCTCTAAAACAATATTGAAGTTCCTCAGCAAATTGAGATTAGAGCTGCTACATGATCCAGCATTTCCTCTTCTGGGTATTTATCTGAAGAACATGAAAACGCTAATTCAAAAAGATATATGCACCCCAATGTTAACTGCAGCATTACTTACAATAGCCAGGATATTGAAGCAACCTTAGGTGTCCATCAGTGGATGAATGGATAAAGAAGATGTGATAATATTGGTCCAGCTGGCATGACTGTGTAGTTGAGCATTGACCCAGTCAGGACATATGCCCGCATTGCAGGCTCGACCCCCAGTGCGGGGCATGCAGAAGGCAGCCAATCGATGATTCTCTCTCATCACTGATGTTTCTCTCTCTCCCCTCTCCCTTCTACTCTGAAATTAATAAAAAACATATATTTTTTTAAAGATAAAATATTGTCATTTGTGATAACATGAATGAATCTTACGGGTATTATGCTAAGGGAAATAAGTCAGACAGACAAGGACAAAAACAGTTTGATTTAACTCATATGTAAAATATATTAAAAAGTAATAAATAAACAAATATAACAAAATAAAAACAAATTGAAGGATACAGACAACAGAATAGTGGTTACAGAGGAGAAAGAGAGTGGGGAGAGGGCAAAGTAGGTAAATGGGGTTAAACAAATGGTAATAGATGGAAACTTGACTTTTGGTTGTGAGCACCCAAAAGAGTATACAGACATCAAATTATACTATTGTACATCTGGTATCTAGATAATGTTAATAACGAATGTTACCTCAAGAAAAAAATAATTTTAAAAAACTCTTCTGTTTTACTAATTCTTCAAATTCTCAAATGTCTCAGGGCCCCTACAGAATCTCTTCTCTTTGTAGGAAACTCTTATTCCTACTGCTTTTTGTCTAATAACACTCACTTATTCTTCAAGTGTCATCTTAGATGTGATTTTGCTGCGCAGTCTTTTCTGATATTATAAACAAGATTTCTGGTAATATAACTTCCCAGATTGGCTCCCATTCCTAGTACGGGTACCAGATCTAAGTATTTCTAAAGACTATCCTACAATAAAATAAATAAGTGTTCTTGGAGAAGTCATTGATTTTAGGGACACGGCAGAGAAAAATATAAGAAGAGTGGAATATATCATGGTGGCAGAAAGTAAGGAAGTGCTCAAAAAATGATGGGGCCATGTTGAAACACCAAGCAGCCAACTGAAAAGCTCCTAATACTCCAAACAGGGACAATTTGTGCAACAGAATAATGATAGAATTAGTTTGTATCACTTTTCTAGTCAATATCTTCTAGTTTTCAGTGTACGGGACTTTCACCTCCTTGGTTAAATTTATCCCTAGGTGTTTTATTCCTTTAGATGCAATTGTAAATGGGACTGTTTCCTTAATTTCTCTTCCTGGTAGTCCATTGATAGCATAAAGAAATGCAAGTGATTTTTGTATATTGATTCTATATCCTGCAACTTTACTAAATTTATTTATTAATTCTAACATTGCAGGGGGGAGTATCTAGGATTTTCCATATGAACAATCATGTCGTCTGCATTCTTTTTCTTGCCTAAATGTTCTGACTGGCACCTATACTACTATGTTGAATAAAGTGGTGAGAGTGAGCATCCTTGTCTTCCTGATTTTAGAGGGAACGTTTTCAACATCACATATGGTGTTCTTGCCAAAAATGCATAACCTCAATGAAACTCTGATAAAACAACAGACAAATCCAAACTGAGAGTGATTCTACAAAATACCTGTCTCAGAAAATGTGTCAAGGTCTTGATGTATATGGAAAGACTGATAAACAATCACAGATTAGAAAAAATTAATATTGAAGAACATAACATAAGGAAATACAACTCCTATATGCCAGGTGAGATTTTGAATTGAGTCATGGAACAGAAAAAGAACACTAGGCAGTGTTGTAAAATTCAAATAAGGGTTGTAGTATTGTTAAGAACAATGGACAAATAATAATGGTCTAGTTTGATAATGACACTAATTCCATAAAATAACACCATCAGAGGAGGCTTGTTGGGTATATGGCATATGCAAACTCTATATTATTTTTACAAATTTCCGTAGTTCTAATATCATTTGAATAAATAAAAGTTTATAAAGAAGGATAGAATGCTGAAGCTGAAGAATAAAAAGTAAGCTGGAGTATGATTTTATAATATTTTGTTAGTAGAAGAGAAACACATACACACAGTATCTATATAGATAAAAGCCAAATATTCAAATTGTCCCCTGGGGAATTTGACCAACTGGGATTTCCATTGCTTGCTATGTCATGTGCTGATCACCAGGCAGCGGTGCAGAACGTAGGAAGGCCCTGGTCGGCACCCAGCAGCTGCTAGGGACCCTACCCATGCACTAATTTCATACACTGGACCTCTAGTCTATATAATAAAGAGTTAATATGCTAATTTGTCTATTAAGGTGTCCCAGTCTATGGGCAGGGCCAGAGGCGGGAATTCTGCACCCAGCGCTAACATCACGCTGCCTGCATGCATCCCCATTCAGCATGAAATGATGCTGGGGGGTGGGGGGCTGGGGTCCTGGGCTTGACAGGGGACCTAAGGCCACGGCCCCTGTCCTGCAGTGCCCCCCGCCCAGCGGGTCTTGACAGGGGAACTCAGGCTGCGCCCCTCGCCTGGTGAGGCTTGAAGGGGGACCTCAAGCCACGCCCCCGCCCCAGCTCCAGTTCGGGAGACCTCAGACCATGCCCCCCCACTGGGTGCCAGGCAGGGAGACCTCAGACTGTGGCCCCTGACCTCAGCGACAGGCCGGGGGTCCTCAGGCTGTTCCCCCTGCCCAGTGAGGCTTGAAGGGGGACGTCAGGCCACACACCCCCGCCCAGCGGGGCTAGACAGGGGACCTCAGGCCACACACCTATGCCAGCACCAGGCCAAGGGACTTGAGGCTGTGCCCCCTGCCCAGAGGACCTGAGGTTGTGTCCCCAGCCCCGAGGGGCTTGACAAGGGTGGGGCCGGCCGGGTCTAGGTCTCATCTAATGGGGGTGGGGCCGGCCGGGTCTGGGTCTCCTGCGTTTTAGAAGTGCGTGAGGGTGGTGGGCAGGAACTTGATTGTAGGTCCTGTGGCGCGCCCAAGACTCTGACAGGAGGGAGATTTTATATACATTTTATTAATTTTCTTTCATCTCTGACACCTCTATTATAGAGAAAGGGCAAATAGCAATATTAAAATATTTCTTATCATTAATTCTCTTTTAATGTGCATGAATTTTGTGCACCAGGCCACTAGTATATAAATAATAGGCTGTGTCTACATTTACTTGGATATAGGAAAAAATTTGGTTTAGGAATGTGACAAAAATGTGGAAGAAATGTCATAGTGAATATAAGAAAGAATCATTAAGATAAAAAGAATTACTGAGAAGCACTGAGGAAAATGTAGGGATTAGATAGGGAAAGTTGGTAATCAATCAAATCAGTTTCCTATGACATGTCCAGAGATAACAATGAGTATGACGGAAGTACCTTACTTATTCTTGAAAACACAACATGCTCACACATGCATTCCACAGGCAAGGAACATGTGCCACCAAAGGACCAGATACCTACTCTCAAGGAATTTATAATCAGAGGAGATGGTCACTGTGGGACTAACCATAGTATCAGATCAGATGAAATGGGTGTTAAATTTGAAGTTTAAGTCTGAGGAGTTATCGATTTTCATTGAAAGCACTGGAGAAATTCCAAGAAAGAGATGGCATTTGAGAATAAAAGAATGAGTTGGCTTTTTGTAGGAAGAAAAGGGAAGTGAGGGTAAACCCAGTATCAGAAATAGCAGAGCAGAGTCAGGGAGGTCTGAAAATTGCCTATAGGTTTAGCCAAAGCACAGGATGGGGATGAAAACATTGATAGATGAGCTTGGAGTGTTGGAAGTCTAAAGAAGTTGGATTTTCTTTTATAGTCTGTAGGCAATATCTGAAAGTTCCTGATGAGTACTAAAACCACAGAGTTATATTTTAGGACAATAACATTGAGGTGAGTGGGATCTGTGAAGAACTTGGTATTCCGAGGCCACAGGAAGCTTCTGTGGGTGGGAAAAAGACGGGGATTCGATGCAGCCAAGGTTAGGGGCCCTGGTCCTGCTTTATGGCTGGTCCTTATAGTGGGTGTGGGGAAATGGTGACCAGTAATCCCATCAACATTGAAGTAGGGAGGAAAGTTTGGGAGTTAACACTTTCTGTATTGAAATCCCTGAGGCCCCATCTGAGGAATGCAGCCCAGCATTCAGAAAGGTCAAACATGACAAAACTCTGGGTCAGGTCAGGAAACACTAACTTGGTAAGTGCAACCCAGAGGTGGGGGTTGGGTGGGGTGGGGGAACACAGTGACTAAAGGATTGGGGTACAGAGTCCAGCCCTCAGAGAAAAGACCTGGCAACGGTTAGACAGAGCACAAGTCAAACAACATGAGGTCAGGGGAGACTGGCTTTCTAATTAGGTTAGGAAATGAGGCACTCTCCTGAGATTGCTGGCAAAATCCAGGGAGGGAGGGATAAGGAGAGCAGACTAGCTGGGAGGCATGTGGTACCAGGCTTCTTCTAGGCCAGTGGTTGGCAAACTTATTAGTCAACAGAGCCAAATATCAACAGTACAACGATTGAAATTTCTTTTGAGAGCCAAATTTTTTAAACTTAAATTATATAGGTAGGTACATTGTTATTAACTTAATTAGGGTACTCCTAAGGCTTAGGAAGAGCCACACTCAAGGGGCCAAAGAGCCGCATGTGGCTCACGAGCCGCAGTTTGCGGAACATGGCTCTAGGCAAAAGGACTGCCCCCTTGAGAGCATCAGGACTAATGCCCACAGCACTGTGAGGCTACTAATATGAATGGCACCTGAGATTTTGACGGGTTGCTTTAACTTGGGAATTTGGGCCCCACGGACAGATTGACATGGCAAAAAAAAAACAACTATTAAACTTCTCAGCTCTTTTTCAGTGCCAAGAAATGTACACATACTCAACTATCCCTGCTCCTTCTCCCATCCTGCAGTTCCCCGCCCCCCCTCGGGCTTCAGGGCAAGCTGCTCTAAGTGCAGTGGGAGAGAGGCTAAAGCGCAGGGTTGTCCATTGCATGTGATACTGAATAAACAGTAATAATTGTTTAAAGCGTTTGCACATTTGGGACCCTCAAAACCTAATAATAAATCTTCTAAAATGGCTAACATTCATTCTGTCATATTTATTTGCTGTGGAGGGTAATTAAACATCAGACCAGAGCTAATGGTTATCAATGCCTTATGTCCTTTATGCCTCACCACAGTCAGATGAGAAGCACTATTACAGAAGTTAGTGAACAACTGAGGAAGTTGTGCATAGCTAAGTAGTTGCACAATATCACAGCGCTGGTAAATATAGGCCTGGCTTTGTACCCGAGGCACCCAGACACACAATGTGCCATCATCAGCATTACATCACGCCGATTCAAAATGCCTTCCAGTCAAACCATTGGCTAAATTGTTGTGAAAAGAGCTAGGTCAGATCAACAGTGTCAAAATATATGTAGCATGGCCATAATCACTGCCTTGGTCTGGTCTGACAGAGGAGACAGGGAAATCAAAATCCATGGTTTGAAGGTCTCAGGCGGGCCCAATAGCAGGGAGTAGCTGGGGAAGACAGGTGTTGACAAAAAGGACTGAAAAAGCAAAAGATAGAGTTCAACAGCCTA
Source organism: Myotis lucifugus (assembly GCF_000147115.1). Classification (NCBI taxonomy): domain Eukaryota; kingdom Metazoa; phylum Chordata; class Mammalia; order Chiroptera; family Vespertilionidae; genus Myotis; species Myotis lucifugus. Next base: position 2,565,347 of record NW_005871150.1, on the reverse strand, counting down.
GTTGGAAGTCAGTTGCGATTCTCCAGGTGAGACTTCTGAGGCCAGAATGTGGATGGTGGCCACACAATGAAAGGCACTGCCTCTTGTATAAGACACAAGGGTGTTGAGGATGGGGAATATACCTTTAAATATTGTACTATGCCCAATTTTGCTGAGCTCAATGCTGGGCACAAAGGAGGGCCTCAAATAAGTGCATGATTGACAATGAAAAAAATGGACTCAAACCAAGTTCTGGACAATGGTCTAGAAAATGGAGGCATTAAATGTAATCCTCAAAGTAATGTTTACAAGTAAAGGGTAACACACTCTAACTTAAAGAGTTTTAAACAACTTGTCAAAGTCAAGCAATTTGGTTACAAACAGAAAGGGAGCAAAGGTTGGTCTCCTGCCCAGATCCAGTTGTTGTTGATGCATTAAAAAGTCCCCTTGAGAAAGATAATGTGTTACCATGCTCTCCTCTCCAGAAGTAACTATAAGGAGAATTACTTTAAATAATACAATAACTCACAGTTTGTTTTGAAATGGATCTTATTCACTAGAGATTTCAATTCTTAGAAAAATTCCCCCAAAAGACTATGATGAGATTTCTTAAGTATATGGTTTCCTGTTGAGGAGGAGGGGGTCTATATTTCTACACCATTATTTTTTAATATTATAAAGCCTTTGAGTAGAAGGGAAGATTAGCTCTGCCTTTAGTGTTCACTGTGATGATGTTTACAAATGTAGTTTTCATATATCAAAATTTGCTGCATCACTTGCAACATTAGTCGCATTGATGTCTGGTTGGTTAAAAGTTTACTGGGATTTCTTCTGCCAGAAACATTTTCTGTATTTTGGTAACACTCTCCCATGAGGCCTCATGTCTTCCTGTGAAGTTGAAATGACAGCATTATTTTTATTTGGAGAAAGGAAAGTGGAAAAGAAATAACCCTTTAAGCTTTGGAATTGATGTTCAGTCTATAAAACGTCTTCAATTAAACTGAGGGGTGATTGGATTCTAGTTCTGGGCTCATTTTAAAATATGTCATTTGGGGCAAATCTTTTCAGTTCTGGGCATCTCAACTTATCCAGGCACGAAGATGAAGTGCTAAGATCTAACTCACCCTCCCTCATGGGGGATGCAAACATCAGGGACTTTTAGGAGCTTTCTAACTTAAAGTGACCCCTCTACCCCTATCATAACAAAACATAAAGGCTATCAGCTTCAAAAGATGATTTCAATAAAAAACCAATTCACTCCTTAACAAATAAGATTTCTGAAACTTGCTGTATGACTTATGGGGCAGGCCTTGGTGAATAACATCATAATTCATGTTGGTATGTAACCTCCTTAGAAGGGCCAAGGAGGAATGAAAGTTGTGGTCAAGTCTTGTGATTTCTGCAGAAAGACGCTCTGGTCTCAAGTGCATTTCTTGTTCCTTATTTTGGAGAGAGTGCAGAGAGGAGAGAGAGAGAGAGAGAGAGAGAGAGAGAGAGAGACAGACAGACACTAAGTTATAAGTTGTATCTGCCTTTAGGACTTTAACAGTAAAGACAGAAGAAAAACAGGAGGTGTTTTTTGTTGTTGTTTTTTCTTATTAAATATATTTTTATTGATTTCAGAGAGGAAGGGAGAGGGAGAGATGGAGACATCAGTGATGAGAGAGAATCATTAATCAGCTGCCTCCTGCACGCCCCCCACTGGGATGGAGCCTGAAACCCAGGCATATGCCCTTGAAGGGAATCAAACCAGTGAGTCTTCAGTCCTCAGGCTGAAGCTCCATCCACTGAGCCAAGACGGCTAGGGCTACAGGCCGTGTTTTCAGATAGCAGCAGCCAGCAGTTGGGAAAATAAGAAGAGAAAAGGCAGAAGGACCGGAGTTTAGAAACACTGCACTTATGTGTAATGAAAACTGGAGCGAACTGGGAACCCATTATCCAGGGGGTGATAGAGTCGCCCCTCACCCAGCAGCCTGCAACTCCAGTCCTGCTGCTCCAGGCTGGGAAGCGGGCTGTTCCCTGCAAGGGGCCCAACAGCCCGTGGCGGGGAATGCAGCTGTCCCAGGCGCAAAGTCCGTTACCTTTCCCTCCTCGCTCCAGGATTAGCGCGTGTCCCAGGAAGGGGTAGGCGAAGGGAATGGTGGGCATGGGCCTCATTTGCAGCCAGTTATGCGCGTAGGTCGCCATCATCTGCAGGAAGCTCAGGATGAGGGTGGCGCCCGCCAGGGAAACGGCGCTGAGCGCGCCCCAGAGCAGCAGCTTCTGCCAGACGTGCACCAGCCAGACGGCCACCATCGCGCCAGCGGTCGGCTCCGCGGGGGACTGAGCCACAGAACCTTGGACCCAGTGCTTGGGGCCAGGGCGGGGTCCAGACCCTGCCTTTCAAGTGCGGGGGGCCTGGGAGGAGTCCTGACATTCCCGGGGGCGGTCGCAGGGGCCTGGGAGGGCGGGGGAAGAGGTGGCGCCCGGCCCAATCGCCTCTCCCTCCTCCCACAACCCATAGGCACCAGCCCAGGCGCGCAGAAGCGGGCCTTCCCGTGCAGGGACCGCCCTGCCCCCTCGGGACTGGGTTGGAGCCTCCCCGGCTCGGAGGAAAGCACCGCCGGGTTGTTGTGCAGACAAACGCCTAGTAACGCGCAAGGGCCTCTGTTTGGTTCCAGCAGAAACGAAAGCCCTTGAGCCCGAGTCTGAAGGCAGAGAGTGCTGAGAAGACACGGAGGCCCTTGAGTGGCGTGGAGAGGAGAATGGGGTGCAATTAGGGGCAACTTCAGGATGGAGAGGCGCACTGGGGCTGGGGTGCGCTGACTTCCGTTACAGGAGTGAGCGGTACGTTTTAGAATGGAAATAACGGGGCCCCGGGTTGGAAGTTCGGTTTGGGGGGTTAGTTTTTCCCTGGCTGGGCGCCTGGCCTCATGATGCTCCCTTGCGCAACCAGGAGTGTCTTCTGCTCTCCTGGGACTGGCTGCGCGCGGGAGGTGGGTTGCATCCTGGCTGCGCATCAGGGACATTCAGAGCAGCTCCCTACTCTGACCTGGGACTCCAACCTGAGGGAGCAGGTACAGTTCGTCATCAGGTCACGGGAGAGCTGAATCATGTTCTTGTGATCCCAATGGTTTCCCAATTATCCTCGGGACCAAGAGAACATCGGGCGGGTGGAGAGGATGAAGGGCAAGGTCTCTGGAAGTGGGAGAGATAAGAGATGCTGGCAGAGCGGGGGTTGGATAAAGGAACAGTAATTATGAAGTAACTCTCAAAAGACAAACCACTGAGCCTATGGAAGGAAGGAAGGGAAAGGGAATGATGGTGAGAAGGATGCCCCAATTCTGCCCATGGCTGTGTTCAGTGACTAGGAATTTTCCTTCTTCAGGTAGCGGGACCCCAATCCTGACTCTGGTTCTCTTTTCTACTGTTGATCCTTCCTACAGAGGCGCTGGGCTAGGAGTGTCCCTCTCTAGGAGCAGGTCCATAGTGATGGGGAAGGTGCCAAGGAAGATGACCTATAGTGAGAAATGCCCTGGGTCCTACTTTGCTCAATTCCCTCCGTTTTACTGGCAGCTCTGGTACAGGTGGCAGGGCCTCTTCTGGGCAGAGAGAAACATGCTTAAGGCTTTTCTCCAACTGATTTTTTTAAAGTCATCCATCTGTCCTGACATGGAAGAAGGTTCAGGAAACAGTAAGTGAAAGATAAACTTTTAAAGTTGCAGAACAGAGTACATAATGTAATGCCATCTTTGGGGAGAAAGAAAGTTTAGTTCTCTGCAGCTGGACTAATATCTGGGAGAAAAACACTGGTCAACCTTATGAGATGTCCATGGAGGAGAAGAACTTACATTCTTTATTTTATTCACTTTGATATGATTTCATCTGTTTAAGACTTAAAATACATTTTCTCTAATATCTTTAAGTCTATCTCATCTCTCTAAAAGTCTATCACAGCTATGAAACTATGGGATTTCTCTATAGCTGACTCTCTGCTCATCTCTGTGGACAAAACAAGGAATATATAGCCACTATCCTCAAGAAGTGGAGAAGGGGGAGGGCGGAGTCCTTCAGGCAGCAGCCAACATGAGCAGGATGTGCTCCAGAGCAGAGAAGGGTATGATGGGTTCAAGAAAGTGTGTAGGGGACTCCTGCTTGGAGCACAGGGTGGCTGAGTGTGACCAGGACAAGACAATATTCACAAGTAGCATGGACCAGCTTTAAAAGACCCCGACTCCCAGGCTTAGAAATTGTATCTTTATTTTGAAGGCAATTTGTGGGTGAGAAAGAGTGCACCGAATATTTTTTGAAAAGGGACAATAATATAAAAGTCTTGTCTCTTTGTTCCCTGAATCATCATTCTCATCCTATTTGTTCCCTGATAGGAGCCAATGCCCCGAAATTTCAGACTAGACTAGTCAGATGGCCAAGCATGAGAGAAACCCATGGCAACACCCTTCTCTCCTGGCAACCAAGTTCACAGTGTTGCGCCTTCGAATTTCCACCCTGAAACATAATGAATCTCTGTGTAGGGAGCATGGCATTGCCAAGGTGAAGACGATCTACCTACATTTGTCACCGCTTAGTCAGCTTCATGGCACTCATCCCGCTGAGTAGGAAGTTGTCCCCTAACTTTGTTTCTTGAAGATTCTTTCTATATTAAAGGACAAACCACTTGGAAGATTTTTGCTCCTCTCCCCTGCTTGAAATACATGCCTTTGAATGTTAGTCATGAGCCAGAATAAGTTATAAACCACAGCAAAGCTTTGTAAATGTTAACATTTTTTAAATTAAATCTTTATTTTTCAGATTATTACAGTTGTTCCTCTTTTTTTCCCCCTTAGCTCCCTTCCACCCGCTTCCCACCCCACCCTCTGCCCTTACCCGCCCCCCCCACTGTCCTCGTCCATAGGTGCACGATTTTTGCCCAGTCTCTTCCTGCACCTCCACACCCCTTCCCCCTCAAGACTTGTCAGTCCACTCTCTTTCTATGCCCCTGATTCTATTATATTCACCAGTTTATTCTGTTCATCAGATTTTTTATTCACTTGATTTTTAGATTCACTTGTTGATAGATATGTATTTGTTGTTCATAACTTGTATCTTTACCTTTTTCTTCTTCTTCCTCTTCTTAAAGAATACCTTTCAGCATTTCATGTAATGCTGGTTTGGTGGTGATGAATTCCTTTAGCTTTTTCTTATCTGTGAAGCTCTTTTTCTGACCTTCAATTCTGAATGATACCCTTGCTGGGTAAAGTAATCTAGGTTATAGGTTCTTGCTATTCATCACTTTGAATATTTCTTGCCACTCCCTTCTGGCCTGCATAGTTTCTGTTGAGAAATCAGCTGACAATCATATGGGTACTCCCTTGTAGGTAACTAACTGTTTTTCTCTTGCTGCTTTTAAGATTCTCTGTCTTTTGCTCTTGGCATTTTAATTATGATGTGTCTTGGTGTGGTCCTCTTTGGATTCCTTTTGTTTGGGGTTCTCTGTGCTTCCTGGACTTGTAAGTCTATTTCTTTTACCAGGTAAGGGAAGTTTTATGTCATTACTTCTTCAAATAGGTTTTCAATATCTTGCTCTCTCTCTAGTTCTGGCACCCCTATAATTCGTATGTTGGTTCGCTTGAAGTTGTCCCAGAGGCTCCTTACACCTTCTTCATATTTTTGGATTCTTTTTTCTTTTTGTTTTTCCGTTGAGTGTTTTTTACTTTTTTGTATTTCAAATCTTTGACTTGATTCTTGCAATCTTCTAGTCTACTGTTGGATTTCTGTATAATATTCTTTATTTCAGTCAGTGTATGCTTAATTTCTATTTGGTTCTTTTTCATATCCTTGAGGGTCTCCCTAGATTTATCTAGGGTCTCACTAAATTTATCGGCGGTTTCTAGAAAATTTTTGAAAAACCTTATAACCGTGGTTTTGAACTCTATATCCAGTAGTTTGCTTTCCTACATTTCTGTCATTTGTGACCTGTTTCTTTGTCTCTGCATTTTGGCTGCTTCCCTGTGTTGATTGGGTGGCTTTCCTATAGGGCCCAGTAGCTCAGCCTCCCCAATTACCTGAGTTAGACACTCTTGGTGCACCCCGTTGTGGGCTGTGTGCACAGTCTTGTTGTAGTTAAGCCTTGATTATAGTTGCTATCACTGGGAGGAATTGACCTCCAGGCCAATTGGCTGTGAGAATCAGCTGTGTCTGTGGTGGGAGAACTTCTGTGGTGGAGATACCCTTATGGGGCAAGACTTGCTTCAGTGGGGCTTTGGTGCTCACTGAGTCTGCCCCGTGAGTGTGTCCCTTATGGATCTGAGGGGTTGTAATCTGGATGGTCCCACTCTGACCACTGGGTACACTGGCACTTGGATCTCTAAGGAGGAGGCATAGGTAAACACCTGAAATTGCTGTCTTGAACAACCACTTCAAAAATACAACTAAAAGACAAAATGGACATCATCCAGAACCACAGGAAAGCTGGCTGAGTGGAAATTCTACAACTAGAAGGAAAGAGAAAAGCATACTGAGACTCAGAGGAGGTTCAGAAATAAGGTGCAGAGGTAGGGAGGCGCGCACGGAAAGGCCTGGCAACTGAGGACGCGGCTGTCTTTTTCAATCAGGAGGGAGACACACGCTCCCTCTCTGAACTCCAGTTCCAGGCTAGTCTCTGGGGACCCAGACTCATATGGGGAGAAATTGGACTGTCTGGCAGCGGACAGAACTCAAGGGCGGCTTTCTCTCAGAGGTGCTTGCAGGGATTACTGGGACACTGAGACCTGGGGCCTCTTAGGGCAGGACTGAGGATCAGCCATAGCTGTTTGCTCTGCCCTGTTGATTTCCTGAGACCCCACACCACCCAAGCTGTGATCAGAGGCTTTTGCATATGAATGATCTGGCCTTTTGCAATCTAAAATTACCTAACAAACTACAGCTGGGTCAGAATGACCCAGAAATCCAAAAGAAGGCCCAAGGCCCCAGAGCAGCTTGCATTGCTTCACAACTGGGCCTCATCTGGGCACCTCCAAATCCCACACAAAGAAGAGGAATCTGCAGATCTCTCCATAGCTCCTGCTGGGTAGCCTCAGGCAGAGTCTAAATTAGCACCTCCTTAGAGATTCAAATGTTAACATTTTGATTTCCTTAAAATTCCCGTCACTTGGAATGACTCCTAATATGGAAAATATGTTTAATTTAGATTAAAAAAATAAATTCTGGCTAAATATAAAACTATATTATTCACATGCTTATACATAGCAAATTATCAGAACAACAAGACACTATCATGAATTGTTGAATCACTAAGATCAGATAAAGTGCACTTTACATAAAGAGTACAGTTTTATGGACAAGCATCATCAGTTCTATGTGACTGCCTCCCAGGTCATACAATATAACATGAAATCATATTCTATATACTCTTTTGCATCTTTCTTCTTAAACTCAACATTATTCCTGTGAGATGACTCTATGTTATGATGTGTAGTATTTTCATAACTGTGTATTATTCCATTGTTTGACTATACTACAACCTATGAGACATTTTATGACAAACAAGTGGCCCAGTGCACAAAATTAGTGCACGAAGGGGGGGGGGTCACTCAGCCCAGCCTGCACCCTCTTCAATCGAGGAACCCTTGGGGGATGTCTGACTGCCGTTTTAGGTCTGATCCCTATGGACTGCTGGCTCCTATCCGCTCATCTGCCTGCTTGCCTGATCTTTCCTAACTGCCTCTGCCTGATTGTTCCTAACCCCTCTGCCTGCCTGCTTGATCGCCCCTAACTGCCCTCCCCTGTAGGCCTGATCTCACCCCCAATTGCCCTCCCCTGCTGTCCAATTTAGTTCTCATTGGTCGGTTTCTATGCCAGTCAGCATCAAAAGCTCCACCTCCTAGGCAGCCATTGACTCCTCACAGTTCACCCAGATTTGGTTCTGATTGGTTGGTTTCTATGCCAGTCAGTGTCTTTGGTCCTATCTCTGGGCCTGATCAGAGAGGCGTGGCTGATCAGCAACCCCTGTGGAGGCTTGGAGAGAAACAGAGGCTGGCGAAGCCAGGAAAGAAAGAGAGAGGCAATGGCTGATTAAGAGCTGCCACGGAGGCTGTGGATCAGGCCCTTCCTTTCTCTCAGGGCCTCATCCACAGCCCCTTCGTCAGTCAGTGCTGGGTCACCACAGCAACCTAGCACTGACTGCAGGACTGACTTCCAGTGTTCAGGCGAATCTTCGGTTGGTCGTTATGGACTCTGGGTTTTTATATATTAGGATGGTTGTTTCAGATGTCATATATACAGGGAATTTCAAAATAATGTATACACACTTTAACAGCTGATAGCTCAGTTTTGAAAATGAAATGTATTTTAATAAACTCTGCCATTAAAATTATTGTGTATACATTTTTTGAGATATATATATATATATATATATATATATATATATATATATATAATTATTTTTCTATGGAGAATCCTGACTACTATAATCATCTCATTAAATAGATTCCTATTATTTGATGTTTTTGAGGCTATTATAAGTAGTATTTTTTATATTTTATTAACTAATTATTGTTAGTATGTAGAAATGCAAATGCATTTTATGTTGACCTTGTTTTCAATGAGCTTGCTAAAATCACATACTGATTTTTAAGTCTATCTGTAGATTATTTTGGATTATCTACCTACACAATGATGTTTTTTTTGTGAAGAATGAATTTTTTTCTTTTTCCCCAATTTTTAAGACCCTCTATATTTTAATCTGGCCCTATCAAGCTGGCTAGGACATCCTGTATAGTGATGAATAACTTTGGTGGCTAGCAGAATCTTTTTGCATTGCTTCTGCTCTCAGTGGGTATAGTTGAATATTTTACCTTCAAGTATGAAGTTTGCTGAAGGGTTTTTTCCCCTCTAAATACCCATAAGCAAATGATAGTTGTTCCCTTCTATTCCTAGATTACTAGGAAATTTTATTATGAATGAATTTTTTCAAAGACTTTGTCTCTGTTTATTGAGAATATCATATGTTTGTTTTCTTTGACATCATTTGTTCATTGATTATTTTTCACATGGTAGACCAAACTTGAATGCCTTACATAGATCTAATTTAGATGGCATTTATTACCCATTCATACCTGACTAATTTGATTTTCCACTATCTTGCTTAGGAGTCTGTCATCTGTGTTCAGAGATGAGATTCATCTCTTTGTTTTCTATACCCTTATCAGTTTTTGTATACAGGTTATGCTAGCTTTATAAAATAACTTCCTATTATCTTGAAAAAATTTTATATGGGAGTTATTGATGCTATTTTCCTTAAATATTTGGAAGAATTAACCCTGGAAGTCATCAGGACTTGGAGTTCTCTTTGAGAGAAGGATTTTAATTATAGATTTAAGTCTATAATGGATATAAACCTTTCCAGGTTTCCTATTTCTTCTTTGTCTGGTGATAAGTAATATTCTTCAAGGAGTTTAAACATTTCATCTAAATTATCATACCAAATTAGTCATAGTATACTGGTTAAATTTTGACATCTGTAAAATCGGTAATGATATGCCCATATTTATTCTTTGAAAAACTTTTCCCTCTATTTGACTTCAAGGATTCTACATTCTCTTGATTTTGAGTCTCCCTCACCAGTCATTTTTTCTGTCTGCTTCACTGCTTTCTTTCCATATCCTATACCTCTAGATCAGCGGTTCTCAACCTGTGGGTCCCTTTGGGAGTTGAATGACCCTTTCACAGGGGTCGCCTAAGACCATCGGAAAACACGTATATAATTACATATTGTTTTTGTGATTAATCACTATGCTTTAATTATGTTCAATTTGTAACAATGAAATTGGGGGTCACCACAACATGAGGAACTGTATTAAAAGATCATGGCATTAGGAAGGTTGAGAACCACTGCTCTAGATGTTAAAAGGGGTTGGAACTCTTTCCCTGCGTCTTTGTACTCACTCTCTTGGTTATCTCATCCATGTCAGTACCTAAATTCCATCTCTCTGTTGAATTATACTTCCAGTCTATACCTTTTCTCTAAACCCCAGGTGTAGATACCCAAATACCTCAACATCTCCACTTAGGCATCCAATAGGCATATCAAACATAACATGTTCCAGCCAAAGCCAAAAAGTCAATATTGATTCTTTCTTTAGTTACACTTCACATCTAATTCCACAGCAAATCCAGCTGACTTGACTTTCAAAACACATCCAAAGTCCTCTGACTTCTGAGCAGCTACATCACTGTCATATGACTGAAACATTGTCTCGGGTCAGATTGCATTGCTCTGTCCTTAAAACTTTCCAGTTGCTTCCTATTTCAGATAACTTTCCATTTCCAAGGTCAAAAAGGATCTTAATCACTCCACTCCTATCATCTACTGTTATTCACCCCTTTGCTAATTCCATTCTATGCCCCAATGGCCTCTTTGCTGATTCTTCAAACCCCTAGGTATGATCCTATTTTAGGCCAGTGTGTGTTTTCCCTATGTCTAGAATTCTCTTTTTCATATCTACATGGCTTCTTATCTCATCTTCATTGCATCTTTTGCTCAAATATTACCTCTACACTAAAGCCTTCCCTTTCTAAAGTTGAAGCCCTATTTTAGGTTTCTTTAAAGCATTTATTGCTATCTGACCCTATATTATATTTTTGTTGCTTTGGTTATTGAAAACAATTACAACAAAAATATAGTATCCAAATGATTTATGATATTAACAAACTGATTGCCTCCTCCACTAGACTCAAAGTTCTCTTAGGGCAAAGACTTCATCTTGTTCAGTCCAATGCACAGAATCTTAATAAAAAGAAGGTGCTTGATAAAAATTTGATAAAATAATAAATCCATAATTATGACCACACAGAAATGTTATCTTCTGAAACAAATTTTAACTTGGAGTTTTTATCAAAGAGCTAAAACCCTGAAAAACATAGATGGATATATATTTTGAATTCACGAATGTTTGCTATTTGGTTAGAAATATAAATGAGTGAATAACCCATGTATATGCAGAATCGAGAGGTATTCACACAAATTATATAAAAATTGGGAACCTAAACAAGCTTTTATGAATGCAATAAATTTCTGAAAACTCTTTCAACACTTTATATTTTATTAAAAGTTAAAGAATTAAAAATCCTGGACAATGATCTGTGGTCATATGAAAACAATGACAATAAAAATATCCTACCCAAATGATTTATGATATTAAAAATGTACCTCTTAATTGGTATAGCAATTACATTCTAGTTCAGAATAACATATGAATATTTCCTCTCATGCTATATTTTAAAAATTGAGCAGTTTTTTATGGTATTTTACATGTTTTTATATTACTTTTCAATTCATTCATTCCTTCTTGGTTTTTGGATAAATTAACAGACATTTTATTAATGTAGTCTCTAACCTTGATTTAAAAACTAGAGGCCTGGGGCACAAATCTGCACATGCGTGGGGTCCCTTGGCCTAGCTGCTGATCAAGGCCTATCGGGGGGGCCTGCTGAGAAGAGGAGCCTCAGGAGGTTGGCTGGCCAGTCCCCGGGTCAGGTCCTATGTGGGGGCCAGCCACAGAGGCAAGGGGCTGTAGGAGGTTGGCCAGTTGGCCCCTTCCCTGATTGGGGTGAAGGGGCCAATCAGGGGTGGGGCTGGCAGAGGGGAAAGGCCGCGGGAGGTTGCGGGGAGCTGATCAGGGCCTGTATCAGCCCGGTTGGCCGCCACAGTGTACATCATTACAACTGGAGGTTCTGGTCATTCCGCTGTTCCTGTCGCTGGGCTTTTATATATATAGATTGACCTCAGGAATAATTCAGTTAGCCTTTTTCAATTTTTGTCAAAAATTTTAAGATGATTCATTTATCAATGATTATTATGAAAACACTGTCCTAACTTTGACCTAACCAGTTCAAGAAGCACCATCCTTGGTATAAGGATTACTTACTAGCCTCTGAATCTCAATTAACCTGTAAGTAAAACATTATCTTTAATACAGATGTGAAAACATGTGCAGAGAGCAGGTTTTTTAAAGTCAGGGACAGAGTCAAGTCTTTTTGTTATGTCTTAAATGGTACTTTATCTTCCAAATGAAAATATTTAGAAGATATGAAGCAAGATCATTGTACTTGGTTCCATATTTTAAAGTACTTTAATCAATATATGTAAATAATAGAATTTTTTAATTGTTTCACAACTCCAAAGCCAAATAAAATAAAGCTAGCATTAAACCTTTTCAGTGGTTCTGTATGAAAAAATAATTCCTTTTGTACACTCTAATGTTAGTGTAGGATGCATATCAATCCTTTTTAAGAAGTCTGGGCTGATTAGGGAATGACTTAGATGGTTCTTGGAAACTGATATAAAATAGTCTGAATGGTTTTGAAGGAGCCAGGTAGATAGAAATGTCACAGTTAGCAGTAATTATGGACCAAAGAGCACCTGACTCCAGACCACTTATATGTCTAGAAGTTCCTCATGTCTGATAACTGCAGAATTAGGACTGATACTTTATTTTGAAAATTTTTATACCTAATATTTAGGGATAGTTAGAAATTCTTTGTGTAGGTTACTAAGCATTGAGAATATTACCTAGAATTATGAAGCTGTGGTCAATCAGAAGAGCTATAGACACAGTGATCATTCTCATGTAAACTCCTTAACAAGTTCCATGACTATAGAAATTGAAGTAGAAAATGTAAAGGAGAACGTACCAATTGGAGGCAAGGCTCTGGACAACACTAATTCAAGTGCCAACACTCTTCTTAATTTCCAGACGTTTGTAAGTGGGCAACGATCCTCTCATAGCCCGTAATACGTCTGAAAATAACCTATTATACATTTACTAGTAGCCCGGTGCACGAAATTCGTGCACTGGGGTAAAGGGGGGAAAGGGGCCCCTCAGTCTGGCCTTCACCCTCTCCAATCTGAGACCCCTCAGGGAATGTCCAACTACCTGTTTGTGCCCACACTTTTAACAGATAACAGCTCCATTGTTATTTCTTTCTTATACTTAAAACCATTGGAATTAGTAGGTATTCAAAGTGTGTATACATTTTGGGGGGACACCCTATATATCTCTAGTCAGCAGTGAAAGAAACCAACAGCCGATTTGGAACCCCCAGACAGGGAACCTCGCTCACTCCCCACATGTCTCCCCACTTCACTTTCCACCTTCATGGGTAGCAGGAGAATCAACGTTTTCTCTCATTAATTCGGAAAAGCCCGTCCTGTCACCCGCTGCCCAGCAGGAGTGAGCTAGGCCCCAAGCAAGCGAGGCTCAGTCAGGGCAACCTTTGCTCATGGGTGCTGACACCCAAAGTGCACATTCCTCCTCTACAGTCGCCCCGACTATCCCACTGTTTCACTGAGAGGATGGAATTCCTCTCCACCTCTGGGTTCTTGATCTTGAACGCTGACCGAGGGCACCTCAGCGAGGGCCGCCCGTGTCCACCAGGTGTGTCTATCTGCACCTGCTCCTGCCTCAGCACCTGCATTAATCCCCCAGAGGTGATCTCGTAGCTGCACTGGCCTCCGTGGGAACAGGGCATCACCACTCCGCCCTCTCACTGTCATCTCACAGGCGCCTACCCTCAGCACCCAGAACACCCAGACACTCTCCAAACGACGTGAGTGCATCAGAGGGGATGTGTGCACATCCTGTGGGGGTGTTAGGCATGCTGGGTTGATGGAAGTGTGGTGGAGGAGTGGGGGGAACTTGTGCATGCCTTGGTTTGCAACTGTTGCAGGCGTGGGAGGGTGACAGTGTGCTGGGGGATGTTCACATGCCAGGGGTGGATGTGCACACCAGAGGCCTCTGGCTTTGCAGATCCGCAAGCCCCCATGGTGCAGCCAGGAGGATGTCAGTCTGGCCCGCCACTGTGGCTGTCCCTGCGATCCTGCACCTTCTGGGCCAGGAGGCGGATCTTGCGCAGCCACTCCTGGGTGCTGATGGCCTGCAGGCGCTACTTCAGCTCAGCCTGCAGGCTCCGCTTGGCGCGCTCACAGCTGTCACCACTGCCATGTGGGGAGTACAGGCTGCCCTCCGCTGGCCTGCCTCCCCTGCCCAGAGGCTCTCTGCACTGCTCACCTGCCCAGAGTGACTGGGGCTGAGCGGAAGCCAGGTGTCCTGCCCTGCCCAACCCCGGCAGATCCGCCCCTGTGCGAACTGCTGCCCTGCCAGGAAGGGTCACGGATCCAGGTCCCAGGACCGCAGACAGCCTCAAGCACTGCCGCCCTGCCAGCCAGGTCACAGATCTGGTCCCGGACAGCGGACAGCCTCAAGCACTGCCCCCCACCCAGCAGGGTCACAGATCCAGGTCCCAGACCGCAGACAGCCTTGCCCTCTGCCGCCTGCCTTCAGTATGCAAATTAACCGCCATCTTGTTGCTTCAGGGTGGGGGTCCCCACTGGGGTGCCTGGCCAGTCTGGATGAGGGGATGATGGCTGTTTGCAGCTGGTCACACCCCCTTCAGGGTGGGGGTCCCCACTGGGGTGCCTGGCCAGCCTGGATGACGGGATGATGGTTGTTTGCAGCTGGTCACACCCCCTTTAGGGATGGGGTCCTCTCTGGGGTGCCTGGCCAGTCTAGGTGAGGGACTGAGGGCCGTTTTCAGGCTGGTGGGCAACTGAAGCTCCCAACCTCTCCTTTTTTTCTTTTTCTTTTTTTTTTATTCTGGGATTTACCTTCTATGGCTGTCACTGGAGCTGAGAGCCGGCTTTAGCTCTGAGGCTCAGCTCCAGCTCTGAGACCTCGGCTGCTGAAAGCAGGTACTGGGTTTGTTTGGGTTCTATAATTGAAACACTGTTGCGGTCCTGCTGGCTGAAGCCCTGCTGACTGAAAGCAGGTTTCTGGAGTTTGTTTAGGTTCTATAATTGCAACATAGTTGCTTAGACTGCAGCTCAGAGGCCGGCAGCGGCAGGCGGGGAACCTTGGCTTCCTCCATCACTGGAGCAAGCAAGCCTCCTGTTCGCTTCAGCTGCCTGACTGCTGGCTGTCACGCCATCTTGGTTGGCAATTAATTTGCATATCACTCTGATTAGCCAATGGGAAGCGTGTCGGAGGTATGGTTAATGTCTATTATTAGATAGGATAGGAATAGATAGATAGATAGATAGATAGATAGATAGATATAAGCTTCATTTTGGATTAATAAAAATTAAATCATTAAAATATAATTATTTGATAGAAAAGAAAAATTACACAAGTTGAGATCTGAAAAGATCAAAATGAGTCTAAAAATTTAAATCATGATAAAGGAAAACAACGGGGCAGAGAGGAAAAGAGAAATGACCACATAGTCTTGCCTCCAACTGATTAAGCCTCATTTACATTCTCTATTCCACTTTCCATATTAATGTCAGATAGGGATACGCTCAGAGGAAAAATAAAGCAGAACAAGAGGACAGAGAGCAGAGGGAGCTGCTGCTTTAGACAGAGGGATCGGGAAGGCTCCATGCCCTGAGGTGACATCTGAGGAAGCTCAGGTGGTGATGAGGAGAGGAAGATGCTGCTGTGAAGCCTTCTGTTCAATGGAGGAACACTTCAGTTGTGAACAATAACGATGAAACCATACCCAATATATTTTAATTATGTTTATGTTCATAATTAAAATAAATCATTTTTAAAAAAAATCATTAAACTGGGGATACTTCTGAAAAGACCACCTGAACTTGAACATGAACACTAGTAAAGCAAAATGGCCTTGGGAGACTTCACCACTCACGTTCCTCAAAGAGGTTCATGACTAAACTACTTTTTAAAAGGGTATGAAAAAGTCAGCACACTGACCAGAACAGCCCCAATCTTCGACTGGCACATAGTACCAAAGATGAGTCTGCTATTATCCCAAGAAGGAAATAATATCTATTCGTGATTAGGATTTTGATGGAATTAATCATGGAATGAGACACAAAAAATATGTCAAGACACAAAGTTACAATATGGTTCATTATTATATATATTAAGTAGTGTATGAGTACGTACACTAATTTTGTGTGTGTGTATAGTTGATAAAAGGATGGATTATAAACACAGATTCCTCTGAGCAAAGCCTAAAGGATCCATATTGGAATGCTTCCAATGACAAAGACTGATAAGCTTGACTTGCATTGTGTTTACAATGCAAAGTTCACAATTAAGTTGTTTATTTGTCTGCATTTCTCTCAGACAGTCCAATATCGCAGAATGCTGTGCCAACAGACACATACTATAATACATGTTCTTCTGTTTTTCAAGTGACAAGTGGTCGCAGAGGCTCTGGGTGGCCCAGCAAAGGCTGCAATTCTGGAGAAGCAACATCAAGATGCCACTTGGAATCTCTTTCTTAAAGTCGGAGTTGTCCTCTGAAAAGACTTGGGTGGATACTGCAAACCTGAAACAGCAACCAAAAGTAATTCTCATTAAAATGTTAAAAAATCCAGGTCTGAAAAGGGATGTTTTTTTATAGCCCATGCAGACTGTATTTTTAAAAAAGAAAAAAGGTGCCCTAGCTGGTGTGACTCAGTGGATAGAGCGTCGGCCTGCAGACTGAAGGATCACTGGTTTGATTCTAGTCAAAGGCATATGCCTGGGTTGGGGGCTCGAATCCAGAAGGGGGTGTGCAGGAGGCAGCCAACCAATGATTCTCTCTCTCTTTTTTTTTTTGTATAGGGCGTAATGTCACAGGAAGGCCATAGTATTCTGCCACCCATGAGGAGTAAGCCCAAGTTGCTGTTGGATGTGTTGTACACAGAGAAGCCATTCTTAAGGCGCTCTGCTCTCTCCACACCCAAGCAATGATTCTCTTCCATCATTGATGTTTCTATCTCTCTCTCTCCCTCTCCCTTCCTCTCTGAAATCAATAAAAATATATAAAAACGAAAAGAAAAAAAGAAAAGAAAAAAGGTATTTAATGTCACTTTCACACACACCAGGAAACAGTCACGTGCAAAAACTGCCATCTGGGGTTGAGAAGAAGGAAAGGGGTTCGTCCCCACCAAGCCTCGGTGCTGGCCATGTGTCCTTCCAGGCAGGTGGGGTGCAGGGACCTTCTCCCCAGAGGTGGGTCCCAAGGCCCAGGCAGTTGAGTAGGGAGGTCTGCCAGCCCCATGGGGGTAGAAGCAAAGTCACCTGCCTTCCCGCTGTTGGGCACACCATCAGCTCCTCCCCTCTTTTTTTTTCAGCCACAAAAACAATATGTTGGTAAGTTAATAGCTCCAGATACTTTCTGACTTGGAAGCAAAGGTAAGAAAGAGACCACATGCTTGATTGTCAGAGAAAAAAGAAAATAAAACCTTAGAAATAGAGAAACATCTTCCTTGATGCACCCTCATTCCCTTCCACAGAAATGAAAAGGGACTCTGACCATCAGTAATAATTGTTGTCACACGTTTCTGAGAAGAGCCTACACTGACTAGTATTTGGTGGAACAACAAGAGCGCGGAGTTAAAGCAAATTCAGAGCCCAGTTCCATCTCCTCACCTCACTCCTGCGTGTCCAACAAACTAGCTGACATCTCCACTCAGCACGCTGTAGTCAACGTCTCCAAAACAATTCATCAAAACTCCTCGAGTTCCCTCTTTCAGCATCACCCACAGGATCATAGGTATCAGCCTTCACTCCTTTCTCTCTCACATACCACAGGGTGTTCCTCCCAATTCGGTGGCTCATGCCTCCTCCAGGAAGGTTCTCTGCCCCTTTGCCCACCTGCATATCCAGCCAGGGGGCCCTGCTCGCCACTCCCACAGCCCTTTCCATCTCCCCACCAGCCTGAATGTCCCTTCAGGCTCAGACCAAAATGTCCTTGATGTTTGAATCTCTGCCTTTAGAGCAGAACCTGCCACAGAGTGAGCAGTTAGTACATTGTAATTTATTAATAAATAAACTTGGGTGTCTAATTCTGCTTGACCATCTATGATTCTGTTAAAAGCAATACTTGATAATGGAGCATGGCTGTCTCTTAGAGAAAGAACTATATTCACTGACCATGATAGCGAACAGCGCTAGGGGATGTATAAGAAAAAAAAAGCAATGGAAAGGTACAGCAGCCTGGAGCTATTAAGCATTGGAGAAAAATCTCAAAGGGCTAAAGGATCTTTGACATCACTCTGCTACAGAACTATAGAAGGGTGAGGCAAGCACTGACAAACCTGTGTTGTTCCAATGCTTAAGTTTTGCTAAATTTATTTTAAAATTATAATATATGAAGTGTTTCCCTGAAAATAGCAATTATTCTTTACATGTTAGATGATCTGTAATACAAGTGGTCATAATTTGTATTATGAACATTTACAGCAAACAATGTCTTTCCGGCATCTACCTAGGTCCTTTCCACACATTTTTCCAATAATTATTTTATCAGCCAGCTTGTTATAAAAGAAGAAACTGAGGCCCAGAGAGACATTGAGACAACCCAAAGATTGCTTGGCTGGTAGGGGGCAGAGCCAGAATGGAAACCAAGCATTTGAGCCCAGCTGGCGTGGCTCAGTGATTGAGCATCGGCCTATGAACCAGGAAGTCATGGTTTGATTACTGGTCAGGACATATTCCCAGGTTGTGGGCTCAATCCCCATTGTGGGGCATGATCAGTGAATCTCTCTCTCATCATCAATGTTTCTCTCTCTCTCCTTCTCCCTTTCTCTCTGAAATCAATAAAAAGGTCTTAAAAAAAGAAAAAGAAACCTTGATTCCAGGGTGGCACACCTCAAGACAATGCCATGTGGCCTCCCTGAATAAAAATGTTGGTCATAACGGAAGCACGTGTGTGACACAGGACAAGCACTACTTGGTTCCCTGAGGAGCCGGTCTCCACATAT
Organism: Myotis lucifugus; assembly: GCF_000147115.1. NCBI lineage: Eukaryota > Metazoa > Chordata > Mammalia > Chiroptera > Vespertilionidae > Myotis > Myotis lucifugus. The sequence continues at coordinate 2,546,617 of NW_005871150.1, read as the reverse complement.
TTAGACTCCAGTAACGTTCTTTTCCAAATGTCATCTTGCCTATGATGATTTGAACATGTGCTCTATTTTTCTCTACCCTTGACTGTGCTTGAATGATTTCACAAATTCAATATTATCCTGTCATACATATAAGCAGTAGCAATGGTGTGTTTGTGATCACAGGCAGTTAGAGATGAAAAAGTATTTTGCAACAATAAAAGTTCATTTTGATCAATCTTTTGCCTTTGGAAATAAAATGTTGGTCATAGTTTGAAAATTAAAACATCATTGGCTTGAATTCTGATGAGAAACTTTATTCTTCGAAGAGCACACTTATCTGTAAAACTCTACATAAATAATTAGAATGTATGTATCAATTTTATTAAGCATTGTTATCATTAGATCTTCAAAGAGAATCTAAGATTAGGGTTTTATTTAGGAGAAAAGCATGAACCTCCACAGCTGAAGGAGACACTAATTTCCCATAGGACTCACAAGGCAGCCTTTTCCCTTTTTTTTTTGAGGGTGAGATCTTAAGGTGATTAAAAAGCATTTGGGCATTTTCCTCTTTACAACTACAGCTTGCCTTTGCAGTTTTGCTCTTTATAGAGGTTTCTGAGGTCTGGTTGTAGACCACAAACCTTGGTATTTCCTCTGACGGGGTCCGCAACAGTCCCATCCAGGGAGCAATCTTCTTTTCCAAAACTTACAATTTCACACATTACATCATTTTATTTATCCATGGGGAACACTGATCTGTCAGCAAACCTTGACCTGCCCAGGTGTGACCAGCAAACTCCATTAGAGTCAATGAACCTTTTCGAGGGGTGTCTGACTGTTAGAAGAAAAATAAAGGATGAGTTTTAGGATGAGTTAGAAGGATGAGTTAGAAGGATGAGTTAGAAGGATGAGTTAGAAGGATGAGTTTTACTGTTTCAGATACTTTTTTCCTTGTTTGACATTTAGTCAAAAGTATATATTTTTTACATTTAATATCATTTTGTATAGATTTCAGGTGTACAGCATAGTGGTTAGATAATCACATACTCTACAAAGTGTTTCCCTGATAATTCCAGTCCCCACCTGGCACCATAAATAGATGTTACAATATTATTGACTAGATTCCCTATGCTGTACTTACAACCCCATGACTATTCTGTAATTACCAATCTGTACTTCTCAATCCCCCCTCCACTCTAGCAACCATCAATCTGTTCTCTGTACCTATGGGCCTGTTTCTATTTTGCTTATTTATTTTGTTCTTTAGATTCCACATGTAAGTGAAATTATATGGTATTTGTCTATCTCTGACTGACTTATTTCCATGCTGTGACAAATGGTAAAATTTCATTCTTTTTTTTATGACGAATATTCCATTGTATGTATGTATGTGTATGTGGCACAAATTCTTTATCCACTTGTCTATTGATGGGCACTTGGGTTGGATATTTTTTAAATATGTTTTTATTGTTTTTAGATTGACAGGAAGGGAGAGGGAGAGAAACATTGATCAGCTGCCTCCTGCACATCCCTTACTGGGGATTGAGCCCAGGCATGTGTCCTGACCTGGAATTGAACTAGTTACCTTTTGGTACATGGGACAAGACTCAATCAACGGAGCCACTCCGGCCAGGGCATGGGGTGGATATTTTTAAAAACCGAAGTATAGTTAACACAATGCAGTATACAGATCATGCATATGGAAATGGACACTCGAAACCTGTATGATCCTATTACCCAATGTCACCCAAACATTTTAATTAAAACAAAAATAAAAGCAAAGTATAGTTAACAGAGAACCTACCCAGAACGTATGGGTTGTGCTGGGCCTTGAAAACTGTTCCACAGTCAGAGATCTTTCTCGAAGAGGTGATCTTTCTACACTATCGGGTATTGCACTTAAAACATGGTTTTGTGCATGCCTTCCTCTGTACTAAATGACAGATAATATGTTATTGTTTAAATAAAATTCAAACCTTAAAAAAAACAAAAAATAATCTATATGCTTCACTCCTTTAGTCATTCATTTATTCACTTACTTGAAAACTTATTTATATGTTGGTAAACATAAGATCTAGTAAGCATAATAATGAAAATTTATTAATTATGGAATTGTGTTATTTAACCTAATAAAATAGTAACGTCCTAATTGGTAAATATGGGGTAAAAACCTTTACTACATGCAATTCTTAGTATTAAACTATAATACAAATGTAGTTCTGCAGTTGTGAAGCATCTGACTTTTTTTAAGGTGATATTTGCCTTCTTTTGTGATTTCACACCCAGCCTCAATATTCTAAGATTAAATATTAAAGCTTTGCCGTTCTGACCTCCTGGGAATGGGTCCATGGCTATGCTCAGGGAGGCACAGGGAATGCAAGAGAAAACATTGCCTCAGCGTTTGTTCTCTCCCTAAGCTTTATGTTGCCACAACCTGGGTGCTTCTGTGTTCTATAAAATAGACACACGCTACTTGTGTCATAGCAAAGCGTGTGGTCATTATAAAATGTTTGTGCCTATTATCAGCAGCACAGCTTCCCCAGACCTTTTCCATTTGCAGGGCTGAGTTGAGCTTGGCTGAAGAAGGGATTGCTTCTACACTGCAGTAAACATAGTAAAGTTAGCGGGAAAAATGAGAGCTGATAAAAATGACAGGCACTCCTCATTCATGCCAGTCGTTATTTAACATCTTTACATTCATTGAATCTGTATACTAGTAACAATTTTTTGAGTTAGCAATTATTATTGCCCTTTTAAAAATGACAAAATTGAGGCTCAGAGAGATTCATTTATACCAAATCACACAGAGTCTGGGTGGCAGGACTTCAACACAGTCTGTCTGTCTCCTGACCTCACCTTCATGCTATTTTCTGCACATCATCCTGACCATCAGATATGTCCCGGACACCTAATCTCCCTCATTTAGCTTAAGCCATGTTTTTATTTCACAAAATAGTGAACAAACCCTGCCAGCCCCTGTAAATTCTCACAAGCCACTTATTTTCAGGAAGCAGATTATGGAGACATTTTATGCAAAGTACCAGGATTCTATGTTGTTTGTTTGTTTGAACGTGCACTTTAATATAATGGAATGTGTCTTACAGAGACAGGCCGAGATCCAGGAACTGCCACCTTCTGCTCAGCAGGCTCGGGGCCTATGGGGGGTAACCTGCTCCGTGCGGTGTGGACTGGTGGGGAGGACATGTGGTCCATGCCAGTTTGCCTGTGAACACAACAACACGTAACTGAGCATCTGGGAGTCAGGACAGAGGACAGACCTTACACAGCTCCTGATGTGACTCTTCATTACAGTCTGCCTTCCAAGAGAAATGAGCTGAGTTCAGAAAGACAAATGTGGGGAGGGGCCTGGCACCAGCTAGCTCTGTCACCTTCTCCTGAGCAATCGCCATCAGCATGTATTCACTGAGTGACCAGCTATTCTGCCATAGGGCAGAACAGAGAGGTAATGGAACATCTATTTCTGACCCTTACGGAATTTACAAGTTATTGAAAACACATAAATAATTAGAGTACAATGCAATGCAATTTATATAACAACATGTTATGGCACATGGTTCTGAATAGAAGCACTGTAGAAATTCAGGGAATAGAGTGATCAGTAAAAGAACAAAATTAAGCCCACCTGGCAGGGCTCGGTGGTTGAGCGTCTACCTATGAACCAGGAGGTCACGGTTTGATTCCCAGTCAGAGCATATGCCCAGGTTGCGGGCTGGATCCCCAGTTGGGGGTGTGCAGGAGGCAGCCTATCAATGATTATCTCTCATCATTGATGTTTCTATCTCTCTCTCCCTTTCCCTTCCTCTCTGAAATCAATAAAAATATATTTTTTAAAAGAAGAACAAAGTTAATTATAAATGTGCAGGGGCTAGATTTAGAAAACCACAAAACTTTATGAATCATCATAAGAATGGGGAGGCAAATATGTTTTCTAATGGGCAAACTAAATATCATAACAATGTCAGTTATTCCTACATTTTCAACAAATTTAATGCTATGAAGTCCAATGTGAAGCTTTTTAAAAAATTTGACAATATTGTATAGTTATTTGTCAGTATAGGAGAGTAAATATTCATAAAAAACAAAAGAGTAATGATGATAGGAGGCTTTCCATATCAGATATTAAAATGAAAAATAAATTGCCTGGCTCATGCACAAGACTACAGATGGCTCTTCTAGAAACAGATTACAATTCATTTATTCATGAATAATAAAGTTGTGAAAATTAAAATAGGACCATTTTTGACCTATCAAGTTTTAAAATACACATACTACCCAAAGTTTTGCAGCTGAATGAAAAAGTTAGTCTCCTGTATTATCAGTGAGCCTATCAATTGGTAGAACCATTCTGGGACAAACTTTGAAAAAATGTTCAAGGACCTTAAAAATATCCACAACTTTTGACCTGGTGTCTTTAGCTCTAGGACTACATCACCAGGAAGAAATTTGAAGACATCCTTATTTAGATTTACATAAAATGACACTTACTGCACATTACAATAATGAACATATAGACAAAAAAACCTCAATAATAAAGAAATCATAAATTACACATACCCACATGATTATATTCTAGTCATTAAAATTATGATTTTGAAAATATCTAATAATATGGAAAATATGAATAATGTTAAGTAATAATCAATAAAAATATCCTATCTAATAATAGAGAAACATGGTAATTAGCCGTACCTCCGCTACCCTTCCCATTGGCTAATCAGGGCGATATGCAAATTAACTGCCAACCAAGATGGCGGCCGGCAGCCAGGCAGATTGAAGCGAACAGGAGGCTTGCTTGCTTCAGTGACAGAGGAAGCCAACGTTCCCCGCCTGCCTTGCCGGCCTCTGAGCTTGCAGTTTAAGAAACAATGTTACAAATATAGAAGCTAAAAAAAACCCCAGAAACCTGCTTTCAGCCAGCCGGGCTTCAGCCAGCAGGACCGCAACATTGTTTCAATTATAGAACAAATGCAGATCCCTGCTTTCAGCAGCCGGGATCTCAGAGCTGGAGTGAGCAGGACCGCAACAGTGTTACAATTATAGAACCCAAACAAACCAGATACCTGCTTTCAGCAGCCGAGGCCTCAGCGCTGGAGCCAAGCCTCAGAGCTAAAGCTGGCCCAGAATTTTAAAAAAAGGAAAAAAGGACAGGTTGGGAGCTTCAGTCACCCGCCAGCCTGAAAACGGCCCTCAGCCCCTCACCCAGACTGACCAGGCACCCCAGTGGGGACAACCACCCTGAAGGGGGTGTGACCAGCTGCAAACAGCCATCATCCTCTCATCCAGGCTGGCCAGGCACCCCAGTGCGGCTCTGTATGTGACATGGGGCGGGGCCACAACCTCCCTATCCACCCTGCTCTGTTTGTGACAGGGGAAGGCACCCCAACCCCCTGATCAGCCCTGCTCTGTGCCTGATCCAGGACACCCTTCAGGGCAAACCAGCCAGTCCCCACCCGTGCACCAGGCCTCTATCCTATATAGTAAAAGGGTAATATGCCTCCCAGCACTGGAATCAGCTGAGCAGCGAGGCCTCCCAGCACCGGGATCAGCGAAGCTGCAAGGCCTCCCGGCACCGGGATCAGCCTGACAGGGGGCAGCGACCAAACCCCCTGATCGCCCTGCCGCTCTGTGTGTGACAGGGGGCGGGGCCACAACCTCCCTATCCGCCCTGCTCTGTTCATGACAGGGGAAGGCGCCCCAACCCCCTGATCAGCCCTGCTCTGTGCCTGATAGAGGGGAGCTCCCCAACCCCCTGATCACCCTGCGGCTCTGTGTGTGACAGGGTGTGGCGCCCCAACACCCCCCGCCCCCTCATGGGCCCTGCTCTGTGTGTGACGAGGTAGAGCCATAACCTCCCCATCGGCCCTGCCCTGAGTGTGACAGGGGTGGCATCGCAACCTCCCGATCCGCCCTGCTCTGTGCATGACAGGGGCGGCGCCCCAACTCCCCAATCGGCCCTGCTCTGAGCCCGACCAGGGGCTGCACCTAGGGATTGGGCCTGCCCTCTGCCACCAGAAGCAGGCCTAAGCCAGCAGGTCATTATCTCCCGAGGGGTCCCAAACTGCGAGAGGGCACAGGCCAGGCTGAGGGACCCTCTCTCCCCCCCGAGTGCACAAATTTTTGTGCACCGGGCCTCTAGTATATATATAAAAAAGAAAAGTATGTAAAAAGTACTACATTCTACCATGGTAAGATCATGTTAGTATAAGAAAAAAAGATAAACATTGGTTTTTTACAGGACAAAATAATCTTACTCTTTTAATGTGTAAATCACAGATATAAAAAAGGTACATAAGTTGCACAGTATATTTTTGGAATATTAAGATTCCATAGGTTTGGAATAGTTGGAAATAGAGGATAAAAGGGCCTTGAGCATGGCAATATGGAAAACACATGTCTACAGAAAGGGAGGGCCCTGAAGTAAAAGGGAATGTACAGTTGGAAGTGTCCAAACTCACTTTAATAGGAAATAGGAAAGGTTTTGATGGTGGAGCCCAGGCAGGCTGGGAGGAAGAGGAGTGAACCAGTCACGTGCTCTTGGTTCGGGTGTGGGTGAGGAATGGGTCCCAGGCAGCCACAGTGAGAAAGCAGGAGGGAGAAGGATCCTGAAAGAATTAACAGGACAGAACCACCTAGAACTGGGAATTTCAGCTCCAAACTGCGCAACACACACTGACCTGTGAAAAAGCTAGAAGTGGCGCTATGAACCCATCTTGAAAGAGTCCAATTACTGGCTAAGCACTGGCCAGTGCTTCCACCATCCACCTCCCGCAGGGGGACCTTTATTTTTTATTCTTTTTAAATATGTTTTTATTGATTTGTAGAGATAGAGGAAGGGAGGGAGAGAGCAAAACATCGATGCATCAACAACGATCTGCTGCCTCCTGCAGGCCTCCCCGCTGGGGATCAGCCTGAAATAAGAGCATGTGCCCTGACTGGGAATCAAACCTGCGACCTCTTGGTATATGGGTCGATGCGCAACCACTGAGTCACACTGGCCAGGTGCAGGGGGACCTTTAATAACTCCCTCCCTTGCTGCAGAAAGCCTGTGGCATGACGGTCCAGGTAGTGCCCCCAAAGCGAGACAACACAATGGGGGTGCCAATAAGTTATAAATGCAGCTAAGAACTGCTGTAAATACTGCTGAAACAAAATTCATGCCAAATATGCAAATGTTAAATATTCAATTCATGTCAATATTCAAATGCATAAACAACTTAGAAAAGTGTCCACATAAGTTTAACAGAGAATGCTTTGTCTAGATTAATCCATGAGACCTAAGTGACAAGGGCCTCTGTCCTCTGTGACTTTTGTTTACCATGAGAGAAGCAGGACTTACAGTCTTGTTCCCCTAAGCACCTCCTCACTGTCCACATTGGGGGTTTTCATTCTCTGTGAGTCCGAAGTGAGAGAAGGCAGCCTCATGTGTACCGGTGTTTTCTTTGCAGGAGTCTGTAGTCAGCAGGAGTCTGAGATTCGTCCCAGACGGTGGCGGGCCGCAGAAAGGCTACTAGCCCCCACACTCAGTGATTTGTCCTCTTGTTCATTCCTGGGGAAGGGAAATCAAGTTAATTACTGGGATGCAAACTCTGTGAGAATAGAGAACATTTGCCCATGACCAGACACCTTCAAGAACAGTGCCTGGCTCCTAGGCGATACTCCTATTTGTTGAAAGGATAAACAGATTATTATTTCCAAATCCGTTTCAATTTCAATGAAGAATCATCAATAGAGAGAAAAGATCGAAGTTTCTTATTGCTTATGATCAAACATTATAGCCCATAAGATTAAGAATTCACTGCTGCATTCCCTTTTTCTTTTTTTAAATATATTTTTATTGATTTCAGAGAGAAGGGGATGGAGAAAGAGAGAGAGAAACATCAATGATGAGAGAGAATCATTGATCAACTGCCTCCTGCACGTTCCCTACTGGGAATCGAGCCCACATCCCGGGCAATGTGCCTTGACCAGGAATCGAACCATCACCTCTTGGTTCATAGGTCAACGCTCAATCACTGAACCATGCTGTCTGGGCCCCTTTTTTTTATCTGCCCCAATCTAACAGTAATCCTTCTGTGGTCGATATTTAATAGCGTGTTTTTATCCTCAAACACTGGCCGTGACCTGCCCTGAGTGTGATTCTCATTCTCTCACGCCCTCCACAGTCCGGGTGTTCACGTGTGCGCAGCACAGGGAGGAGGCTGGGTGGTTATTTCTCATACGTACTGCGTCCTGTCTGCAAAATGGGTCGGTCTCTGCTGAAGTGGTTTTGCTTGAATTGTCATCACACCATTCAAATCACTATAAAAATTGTTGGAGAAGCGATGGTTCTGAGGAAAGTAAAAACAATAAAAATTAAAAAGCATCCATAGCCACTGCCACCATGACTGCCTGCTGGAATCCATAGGAAGCAACAGCACATTCAGACTGGCTAATGGGAGGAACATTCCATGAAGAAACTAGAGTTTATACAGAGGTAGGGAGCAAAATTAACAAGGAACAGCTTAATTCCCCAAGGCTTATCACAGCGGCGACACATGCCCACACTTGGGCCTGGAGCAACCAGGGTTGCTGCCTGGAGAAATGCCACCAACACACTGTAACCTGGAAGCTGTGAGAAAAGCAACACCACACCTCATGTTCTCTAATCTCTGAGCGCCCACAGGGGACAGCTGCTGGGCAAGACAGCCAGGGAACGCAGCCTCCAGGGCACCCCAGGGGGAGGCAGGTGCAGAGAGCACCAGGAGAAGCAGAGGAAAGGGGTCCCAGCTCCTGACCAGCTTGCTCTGGACCTCTCCTCCCTTGTCCTTCACAGCTTCCCCCTCTGCTTCCTGGGAGCAGCATGGTACCTGGAAAACTCCAACCACCAGATCCAAAGGCTTAAATTTAAATCCCAGTTCTAACTGCTTCCTGGTTGGTGATCATGGGAAGATTACTGTGGAGTTTTAATTTCCTGATCTCTAAATTGGGAATAATGACACCTACTTCATAGAATTATTATGGGAATGAAATTAGACAACATTGGTGAAAGCATGAATTAAGGGCTCAATAATCAATTCTTTATTCCAAATCCTTAATATGTCCAACTAGGATTCAAAATAATATTTAGACCTAGAGGAACTGGGTTTCTGAGACTAGAATTCTATTCTGGGTCAAGAATAGAACTAGCAACTACAATCACATTTTCCTCATGTTGGATAAATGTACAAAGAAATGTTAGAGGGATAAATGAATACCTATTGCAATTACCACTAGAATACTTTGACTATTTCAAAATAAGTTCTATTAGTATTTATTTGTACTTTTACCTGTGTTGTCCATGTATTTTCTTTCAGCATTTATCCAAAAAAGGACATCAAAATAGATGTAGAAAACATTTCTTAATACTATTAAAAACCACCAAATATCTGTAAATAATTGCTTAGATATCGTCAGGCAAAATAAATAAACTTGAGAAATGGGAACATTTGCGCAATGTTCCTATTTCTCAAGTTTATTTCTTCTGCCTAATGTTTAACAGTTCCATGTTGTTATCAACTGTTCATTTCTATGTAATCCATGCTGCATATTTTACTATGCAAAGTGGGAGATGATGTTGAACCTGTCAGAGCAGTTTCAAGAGACCAAAACTTACAACAAACTCAGAGCAACTCCAACAACAAAAGCAAATAAGACTATTGTAAAGCCTGCACACTGGAGAATAAAGCAATCCTGTTAGGTATTCCTGTTTCAAACCACTACTCACCGAACTGCCTGCCCTGTTCAGGCCTGTGTCCTTTCAATCTCACAAAGGCATTCTGTAGACTTGCTCCTGTGCTAGGGCATATTTTTGCCTCTGCCTTGAGTACCCTCCCCTTTCTTTTCAGCTTACCAAATCTTGCCTATTGTTTAAGATTCAGTTAAGGTCTTACTCTACTTCAAGCATGTCAAACTCAAAGGCTAACATGGGCCAAATAAACAAGGTTTAAGTTTATGTGGGCTGCAGAAAAAAAAAAAGCTTCCATTTTCATGGAAACATAGGCTTATGTTGATAAAGACATGCTGAATACAAAGGGCTGAAATAAATGAGTAATCGTTAACATAAAATAATAGAACTTTTATTAAAAGTTAATATTTTTTTCTTGAACATTAACTTACCAGACACTGAATAACTGCACAAATTAATAAGTGTAACGCAAATAAACCTATTTTTCTTGTTCTCCGAAAGCAAAATATTTCCTGTTGCACACACCAAACAAGTCAGTACAAGACTAAAGATGTGGCAATTGGCTGCTATAATATTCGCTGCTAATTTTAGTGGAGAGAAATGGTGCGCCTGCGCATAAGGAGCGTAAGGGAAATGAATGGAACACAATTATAGTAATCAGTCATTAGCGAATGTTGTAGTTAATTATTAATAATTATGTATAACAGAATATTATAAAACTTAAGTTATGAAATTTTTATTAAAATGTTTCTTCGATGCCCTTATATTGGCTGGGCTGCAAAAATATTTGTTGTGGGAAGCATGCGGCCCACGGGCCACGAGTTTGACATGCTTGCTCTACTTTGTGAGGGGTATGCTCTTTTTCCTTTGAACCCTACATCATTTATGAGCTAAAGGACATGTAACTATTATAATATAATGAAATGTAATATAACATAATATGATATGATATAATACATATAATTAGCATCTGATTACAATAATAAAACTAACACTTATTGAGTGCCTACTCTATGCCACACAATGTCTTGTCTCCTTTAATTCTCATAGATAACAAAACCCGTTTTGAAAGAAAGGGGCTGATTCAAGATTACAAAGCTAATAAATCATGATGTCAGGCTCCAAACTTGTAGTCTATACCCAAAGCTCAACCTCTCATTCACTCTACTACCTACTAGATTGCCTCATCTTGTATGTGTGCATGTGCGTGTGGCATGGCTGGACTCCCGCCAACTAAATTACATGTAGCTTGAGACCAGGAACCCTCTCAAACCCCTTTTCTCTGCTCCCCTCTACACAAGATGGGCTGTGCGACACATAAAATCCCAACTCCTTAGTACTACCGAAGGTCTCCCATGAATAAGCTTCGCTTTCCACTAGGTCTTTGAGCAAGAATGCAATTCAACAAAAATTTACTAAGACAGTTGCTAGGTTCTGTGTTAGTGACTGTCATATTGACATGATATTGCCCTCACCACAATCCCTTGGACAACATATTACTATCCTCATTCTACAGATTAGGAACCTAAAGTTTAGAAAAGTTCAATCAACACGTCCAATATAATTCCCCCTATAGGTCTCTTGATTCCAAATGCTCTGGTCTTGCCACAATGCCTCTGTGGGTCCCAGTATCCCATCCTCTAACCCAGTGGTTCTCAACCTTCTGGCCCTTTAAATACAGTTCCTCATGTCGTGACCCAACCATAAAATTATTTTCGTTGCTACTTCATAACTGTAATGTTGCTACTGTTATGAATCATAATGTAAATATCTGATATGCAGGATGGTCTTAGGCGACCCCTGTGAAAGGGTCGTTCGACCTCCAAAGGGGTCGAGATCCACCGGTTGAGAACTGCTGCTCTAACCCGAAGTCCAATCACTGTTCTCTAAACATGCCCATCTTACATTCCTCCGTGCCTTTGATGGGCCTGAAATGACCCATGCAGACTTCCTACTCCTTTATTCTCCTAAAACACATTGCTTTTGCACATCATCCGCAGAATGTATTGCATCTGACTTGTTTTATACTTTTGGTTTTACTAGGTCAGGGACTATGCTTTCTTCATCTACATATCTCTTCAAAACACCTAATACAGTTCACTTCACACAAACTCAATAAATGTTGGATGAACCCAATGTATACTCACTGACTGATTCTTTTATCACTTTGGTGGGAGGAGATGAGAACATTTGTAACCTGCAAATTGGCTAGAAATATTGGGGCAAACATTTTTTCTCTTCAAAAATATGGAAACAGTGCTACAGCTCAGAGCTGATGGAAAGTTTCAAATCGGAGTGTCCCCACTCTATTAAAGAATACGGTGATTCTATTAAACTCCATGAAATAAGTATTTTAAAAATTAGTCTTTTTAACAAACAGACCAGATATCTTGATAATAAAGTTTAATAGAATAGTAATCTTTTTTAAAAAATGTATTTTATTGAATTTTTACAGAGAGGAAGGGAGAGGGATATAGAGTTAGAAACATTGATGAGAGAGAAACATCGATCAGCTGCCTCCTGCACACCTCCTATTGGGGATATGCCTGCCACCAAGGTACATGCCCTTGACCGGAATTGAACCTGGGATTTTTCAGTCCGCAGGTCAACACTCTATCCACTGAGCCAAACCAGTTAGGCTACAATAATAATCTTGACAAACTGAAGCCAAAGGTATAAAAACTGAAGGAAAGAGAGAGACTAGGGGGAAAGCATTACCTGGGGGGATTAAGATCAGAAGCCAGGGAGATGCTTTGAGTTTCAAAACTTCTGGACGGGGGAACACGCATTAGATCAGTGTTAATACGGGAAATGAGTCCCTGTGGAGATTTAGCCTCAGCGACTTTCAATTTTTCTTTCTCTTTTCTTCTGCCTGTGTCAACAGAAAATACAATATTATTAATAATGTTATCTAATATAGGTACTTAGAATTCACTGTTTACAGAAAATATCTGTTCTTGAGTTAGCATGAGTTTGCTATGGCCTTGGACCTTGCTATAGAGAGCAGAGACCCATGGTGCTATTGGCTGACATGATACTTCTCCACACATTCATAATGAATGCCTATCATTTCAGTATTAGGCAGAAAAATAGAGATTATATACTGAAGCAAGAAAAATTCTCAGAATTTTATAATATCAGAACTAATCCCTTTGGTTAGAAAAATAATAATATTTAAATTAGCATGATTATTACTCTACTAGAGTCCTGGTGCATGAAAATTCATGCACTTGAGGGGGGTTCCCTCAGCCCAGCCTGTCCCCTCTCACAGTCCAGGAGCCCTCAGGAGCGGGAGGCGACCTGGCGATCAGGGGAAGGTGACGCCCCCATCACACCTCTGCTGCTGCCACTGCCGGCAGCACAAGCCTCGGCCGGCCCTGGTTACCTGAACCTCGGGCAGCTGACAGCGAAGGCTTGCCTGCACCTTGTGCCAGCCCTGGGTGGCTGGGAGGCTGAGGGGACTGGGGGACTCCGGAGGCAGGCGCCCCGGCGGGGCTGAGGGGACTGGGCGCTGCCATCGTGTGGCTGTGGGCACTGCCATCTTTGAGGGCGGGCAGTCAATTAGCATATTCCTTCCTTATTGGCTGTTGGCGCCGCCATCTTTGCGACGGTGTGAGGGTCAATTAGCATATTCCCTCTTT
>NW_005871150.1:2523341-2532876 GCF_000147115.1 Myotis lucifugus | reverse complement strand
TTTTTTATTATTATAGATTTGCTTCTGCTCAGTTTCAAGTAATTTAGAAAACATTTTATAAAGTTAAATGAAATGATTATTAAATGATCTATGTTTACATTTTACTTTACAAATAACATCATAAACAATAAAAAGCCAATATCCCATTATTAGAGATTAGTTAGGTAAGGTTTTTGTTTGATTTTTTTACCATAATACATTTTTAAAAATATGACCTCTAGCTTCTTTCTTGTATATTTCTGTGTTTTTCCCCCCCGCGTACATGTACAGACAGTCCTTGTGTTACGTCGGACTCGACGTACATCATTTTGGGGAATAAGTCACCATCTTTCATTTATTTATTAAAAAAAAAGTTCCGTCATTTTGACATATGTACATATGTGCTTTATTTTTTTTATTATTTACCACAAGTAAAGGTCAGGAATTGTTATCTTTCTTTTAAATTTTTTTACTGTTTCACTTCATTACTGCTGTGTATGTGAGTGACGTAGGTGCTTATGTAGGTGGTTCTGACTTACAGCGAAAATCACGTTATATCATGCTGTAGGAATGGATCTCCAACATAACCCAAGGACCTACTGTACTAGTATATCATTTTTAAAACTCAAAAAGGATAATGTCCTTTTTGAAGTGATTAAAGATCACTTGTAAATGAAGGCAGAAAATCCCTGTCCCTCTCACCCCAATCATGCCCTATGTACGGCCAGGCTGGGGTGGGGCACAGCACTGACAAACAAGGCCTCTTTTTCTTTCTTTCTTTTTTCTTTAATATATTTTTATTGATTTCAAAGAGGAAGGGAGAGGAAGAGAGAGATAGAAAAATCAATGATGGAAGAGATCATTGATCAGCTGCCTCCTGCATGCCCCCTACTGGGGATCGAGCCTGCAACCCAGGCATGTGCCCTTGACCAGAATCAACCCTTCAGTTGGCAGGCTGACGCTCTATCCATTGAGCCAAACCATCTAGGGCACAGGTCTTTTTCATTCTTTTCAATAGGTCAAGTTCACCAAATAAGTACCTGTGAGTGTAATTTCCCAGTTTTTTTCTAATCAGCTCTTCCAGTATTTCTACCACATTTGTCCAGATGTGATCGAACACTTCAGCCGCAGCGTCTTTGATACAGTCATGAGGGGGAATGGGAGGAAGTCCCTGCTTGTGCCACATCCCACAGTGGTGAGCTGATTTCTGTTCAAGGTGTTCATCGTCACTAAGGACAAAATCCATTCTAATTACTAAAAGAATCAAGGGTTAAAGGTAAATAATGCTACCTATCTACCTAACACGCATTCATTGATGTATATTATACACATATAAATAAACGTCACATTCTTTTTTAAAACAGTGCATTATTTTTTAATGTACCAATTTTCCATCACAAGGGAAATTTTTAGTATATAATATGTGTAGCTTTTGTTTAAGAACTAAATATGCATTTAGTGCTAAAACTGGACCATCCCCTTTGCCCTCTGTACAGCCAGGTATAGGATACCAGGAGCTCCTGGGCACCAAGTCATGTTCACCATTATGCTAAACACAACTCTTGTTTTCTATCTGTACCATATTGTCAAAAACAGCCTGGCTGGCATGGCTCAGTGGTTGAGCGTCAACCTATGAACTAAGAGGTCACAGTTCGATTCCTGGTCAGGGCACATGTCCAAGTTGTGGACTCAGTCTCCAATGTGGGGTGTGCAGGAAACAGCTGATCAATGACTCTCTCATCATTGATGTTTCTATCTCTCTCTCCCTCTCCATTCCTCTCTGAAATCAATAAAAATATATTTTAATTCCCTTGATATCGGTATTACACACACAAACACACACCCACATTATCATCATCATCATCATCAACATCATCATCATCATCATCATCATCATATCATCATCATCATCTGGAATCAGAAGCATCTTATAAAAATAATGCTCTGTACCTGCCCTTCAGTGAAATTTAAACATACAAAGTGGTGGAGCCGAGGCTCACGGCTGAGACAGACATGAAAAAGTGTAATTAAAATGCCATTAAAACTACCTTTTGGAATCAGTTTGTAGTAACAGACTGCCTGATGTTGCTGCTGTGTTCACGAGCATCCAGGGAGGATTCGTGACCTGCAGAGCGAGGCTTGCTGCCCTGGAAGTGGCAGACCCCTTCATCGGTTGGCAGGATGACCTGTCTTCCTAATACTCTGCAAGGTTTAAAAAAAGAGAAAACTATTCATATTTTTATTGGAAAAGGCAAAATGTTTTGCAACTTTAAAAGTCATATAAAATACTATTTTGAAGGAACATGTATGAAACAATAAGGAACATACTGGCACATGGGAAGTATCCTGGCATCACCGAAAACCACAGGCTTTAAGGGAGAGGTCAGACTGTTCTCGCCACTGACAGACTTGAGGCCAAGTTCTCAGGCGTCTAAGCCACTGACTCAATTTGTTTGATTGTGTAGGCAAGATAGAATGATAACAGTCACCTGGAGATAAAGTCTATCAGATCCTTACATCTAGGGCACTGGTTTTCAACAGTTTTCGTCTCCTGGCACACGTAAACTATTTACTAAAATTCCGCGGCACATCAAGAAATACATATATATATTTTGCCACATGAATTTTTAAAACATGTCATACCTGCCTGTTTAGTCAGGGACACTGACTTCTTTTCCCTTAGATTGTCAAATAAAAAAATGACAATAGCCAGCACAACAATAGCCATCGGTTGTGAATGATTCAAAATTACACTTATTTTTATTGTCATATCAGCAAAAAATATATTTTTGGTGTCCCGCAGAATTTTAGTAATTAGTTTACGTGTGCCAGGAGATGGAAAAGTGCCAGAAGCTAATTCCAGCATGTCATGCTTGCAGAAGTTTCATCAAAACGTTGGTGGCACTTGGGGACTCAGCAAGGGCTGAATCACATGTGTTTTTGCCTGTTGGAAATGGCTGAGGGCATTTCCCCAAACCTGAAAAGGATGCATAAATGATTGCTTGCTGCCAGACAGCTGAGGGCATTTCAATCTACATGTTATTGCCTCCTACTGGCCAAACACCAGAACAGCCGAAAGCAGTTCCTTCAATCTGACAATGGATTCTGTATACCAAACCTTACCCTTTGATGTGTATTATCTACCTTGCCTTAGGACAAATTGTGTTAATAAAAAGCAAGGGGTCCGGAGATTCAGGAGAACTTAGTTGCTTTAGCTAAGTTTTCTCTGGCTCCCCAAAATGCCTTCCAAAATTATGTTTCGTCTCTGTACTCTTGATTAATTTACACTGCAGCCCTTCTCCAGATTCCTGAACCCTGAAGTAGAAAATCAATAATAACATATGTCTCTTAGGAGGGAATTGCCTGGGTACAACCTGCGAGAGGGCTTACTTTCCATTTTCTCTCAATTGCATTTGGCTGCTTGTGCAAATATTCTCTATCAAAAAGTAAATAGAAGTGTTTAAAAGCAACTGTACGTTCTGGAGTAATGTGCATTCTTTAAATGAAAGCCATAAGAGTCTCTCTGGATAATTACATGAAAATCCAGAATTTGGACAGTGCGAAGCCATGACTCGCAGCCTTCTTCCCACCTGTACACTCATGAGCAGAGTGCGAGTGGGGGTGGCAGGGAGTGGGCGTGAGGTGGGGGCTGCTTATCAGAAGTGAGAGCACATCTCTGAAGAGGTCCTGAGTGACTCAGAGCTGACTCCCTCCCAGCGTCTCCTCCCACACTTTGCAAATCGCTGCTGTAAGATGGTAGGAGGAAGAGGGGCAAGTGGAGAACTGCTTTTAAAGAGAGCAAAGAAAAACAGAAAACAAGAAAGTGCAGGAGTTAGAACACCCACGGGCTACAGCGGAGGCTCCCAGGCACAAGGGCTTCACAAAAGGCTGTAACCGGGATGCTCAGGGGCACTTGAGGGGCTACGGGGGCAGGAGGCTGTGCAATCGGTAGAGCACTCAACAGAGCTGTGACTAAAAGCTTGCCTGGCTCCAAACCCCACTCCTGAAAATGACAAAGATAAGGTCAAAGTTAACAGTTTCCACAACACTTAGAAGGTGAAAGTAAAACATCTGCTTAGAAATCCTCTAACCAGGGCAATTTTTTAGTTTTTACTTCACCCAAATTTTCCACTTGAGTTCCGACTGTGAGCATCTGTCCTGAATTTCCAGCCATAGATACTATATAATAAAGAGGTAATATGCAAATTAACCCTCACACCCTCACAAGATGGCTGCCTACGACCAGCCCGGCGGGGGGTTACTGAGGGACAACCAAATGACTGAACAGCAGCTTGCGTGGGGTGACCAGGCCGGCAGGGGGGTTAGTGAGAGACGTCCAAACGACTGAGCACCAGGCTGTGTGGTGCAACCAGGCTGTGGTCAGTGGGGCATTAGTGAGGAATGACCAAACGACTGAACAAGCAGGCAGCATGAGGCGACCAGGCCGGCAGGGGGGTTAGTGAAGGACAACCAAACGACTGAACAGCAGGCTGAAGGGGCGACCAGGCCAGCAGAGGTGTTAGTGAGGGATAACCAAACAACTGAACTAGCAGGCTGCGTGGTGACCAGGCTGGCAGGGGGAGGCAGTTTGGGGCTACCAGGCCAGCAGAGGGGGCTTTAAGAGGTAACCAGGCCAGCGGGGGGGGGGCAGTTAGGGGTGACCAGGCTGGTGGAGGGGTGCATTTGGGGGTGACCAGGCCAGCAGGGGGGGCAGTAAGGGGTGACCAGGCCAGCATGGGGTCAGTTAGGAGCAACCAGGCTGGCAGGGAGGGGGCAGTTGGCGGCAACGTGGCTGGCAGCGGGGGGCAGTTAGGGGTGACCAGGGAGGCAGGCAGGTGAGGGATTAGGAGCCAGTGATCCAGGATTGTGAGAGGGATGTGTGACTGCTGATTTAGAGAGCAGTCAGACATCCCCTGAGGGGTCCCAGATAGGAGAGGGTATAGGTTGGCCTGAGGGGAACCACCCTCCTGTGCACAAATTTTGTGCACCGGGCCTCTAGTCTCATATAAAAAAATTAAATGTGACACACCGAGAGGGAGGGGAAGGAAGTAGAAAAAAACAAAACTATTAATAGCTGAGACTTTGAGTTATGGGAATATAAGTTATTTTTGTTTTTCCTTATATGTTCTGTATTTTTAAGATTTTACGTGTGACATAGAAATGATTTTATATGTATGGCGATGTATGTTTAATAGGTAATGCTTTTAAAACTGGTAAAAAGATATTTTTAAAAATAAGAAAGCAGCCTAGCCGGTTTGGCTCACTGGATAGAGCGTTGGCCTGCAGACTAAAGGCTCCTGGGTTTGATTCCAGTCAAGGGTACATGCCTGGGTTGCGAGCTTGATCCCCAGTGTGGGATGTGCAGGAGGCAGCCGATCAATGATTCTCTATCATCACTGATGTTTCTATTTCTCTCTCCCTCTCCCTTCCTCTCTGAAATCAATAAAAAAATATATTTTTAAAAAATAATAAGAAGAAAGCAGCCCTGGCTGGTGTGGCTCAGTTGGTTGAGTGTCATTCTATGCACTGGTTCAATTCCCTGTCAGAACACATGCCCTAGTTGCAGGCTCCATCCCCAGTAGGAGGCGTGCAGGAGGTAGACAATCAATTCTCTCTCACGGATGTTTCTCTCTCTCCTCTTTTCCTCTCTCTCTCAAATCAATAAAAACGAGAGAGAGAGAGAGAGAGAGAGAGAGAGAGAGAGAGAGAGCCCTAACCAGTTTTGCTCAGTGGATAGAGCATCAGCCTATAGACTGAAGGGTCCTGGGTTTGATTCCTGTCAAGGGCACATACCAGGGTTGTGCCCTAGTAGGGGTAGTGCAGGAGGCAGCTGATCAATGATTGTCTCTCATCAATGATGTTCCTATCTCCGTCTCCCTCTCCCTTCCTCTCTGAAATCAATAAAAATGTATTGTAAAAATTAAAACAATTTTAAAAAATAAGAAAGCAATTGTTTACACATTGTAACCATGCAATTATCCAAAGTATTCTGAGACATACCTCATCTCTCCAATAGCAAATGGAGCTCCTTTTGGTAGATACACCCGTGGTCGAGGTCGAACTCTGCGTCGCAGACCCGGACCAAGAGCTGTGGGCTTCTGTGGGTGTGGGGCTTCCACTGGATGAAAACGATGACACGGACTCACTGCAGGAACAAACGGAGGCAACATAAATAATATTTCCTGGGAAGAGGTGGGGCTGGAAACTGGCTTTACTTCTCTGAGCCACTTCCTCTTTCTTTCTTTTAAATACATTTGTCAAGTTCACAGCACACAGAATTTTAAAATACTGATGCAATGTAACATTTCACTAATTTTAGTTTTATCTGAAAATAAAACTGCTTGTTTACTTTTAGAAAATCACAGCCAATCTTCAATTTTGTTTGCCATATTCATTATGGGCATGCTATTTTTTTTTGCAATCAGAAGTGTTTCATAGGTTAATACTTACCAGGTGTATTTATCAATAGCTTTCTGCACATTTCTTGCAAAATGTGTAGGTAAAGGATCTTTGCTTTTTAGAGAAAAATTGTGTTTCCCAGATCCTTCTGACAGTCCTCTTCTGAAAAAGTAAAATATTAAAAGTATTTATAATGTAATAATTTTATTCATTAAGACTTTTAGAATTTCCTTTTGCATAAAGTTGCTCCCTCCCTCCTGCCATGTCCCCCTACACCCACACATGTGCACACACATGCTACATAGCCTTCCAATGTGAAGGAATCAACATTATATTTATTTTATTGTCAGATCAGCAAAAAACATATATTTTGTTGTGCTGCAGCATTTCAGTAATTAGTTTATGTGCCATGAGATGAAAAAGGTTGAAAATTGCTGCACTTTATAGATAGATCAGGTTGATCTTGCTCACTGCTATTAGCAAATGCTACCCTAGGAAAACTGTTCTTGTTAACTTGCACCTCCCAGCACATGTCTTAGTATGCCTCTCTCTTTTTGTTTGTTTTTATTTATTTAAACTTTTTAAATTTTTCAATTACAGTTGACTGTCAGTATTATATTAGTTTCAGGTGTACAGCATAGTGGTTAGACATTTATATACCTTACGAAGGGATCCCCTGACATTTCAAGTACCCACCTGGCACCATACCTACTTATTACAATATTATTGACTATATTCCCTGTGCTGTACCGAACACCCATGAATTTGTACTTCTTAATCCCTTCACCTTCCTCACCCAGCCCTGCAACCCACCTCCCATCTGGCAACCATCAGCTTGTTCTCTGCATCTGTGAGTCTGTTTCTGTTTTGTTTGTTTACTTTGCTCTTTAGATTAAACATATAAGTGAAATCATATGTTATTTGTCTTTTTCTCTGACTTAATTTCATTTAGCATAATACCCTCTAGGGCCATCCATGTATTTGTAAATAGTAAGATTTCTCTTTTTTTATGGCCAAGTAATCTATCTCCAAGACAGGGGTGCTGGACAGGTATGGGGGTGGGGATGGGGATTACTAGAAAATGGACGCCTTGAAATGACTTTCAGACCATTTCTCCAACTTTCTCCTCTGCTTTCCCCCACGTCTTCAAAGTCTCTGGACTTCTGTGGAACTTCTTGAACTTCCAGGTTCAGTGTAATGGCTTATACATTTGACCATAGAATTCAGGAGAATTCTGAAGAGGCACTTGAGCCCATCCACTCAATGACTGCCCAAGGCAGGGGTGGGCAAACTTTTTGACTGGAGGGCCACAATGGGTTAAACTGGACCAGAGGGCCGGAAAAAAGCATGGATGGAGTGTTTGTGTGAACTAATATAAATTCAAAGTAAACATCATTACATAAAAGGGTACAGTCTTTTTTTTTAAGTTTTATTCATTTCAAATGGGCCGGATCCGGCCCGCGGGCCGTAGTTTGTCCACAGCTGGCCCAAGGTCACAAGGACAATAGGGATGGAGCTGGTCTTTCCACGAACCACAGGTTACTGACATTGTAATCTAAAAACAGAATCTGGCCCTAACCGGTTTGGCTCAGTGGATAGAGCATCAGCCTGTGGACTCAAGGGTCCCAGGTTCGATTCCAGTCAAGGGCATGTACCTTGGTTGCAGGCACATCCCCCAGTGAGGGGTGTGCAGGAGCAGCTGATCGATGTTTCTCTCTCATCGATATTTCTAACTATCTTTCTCCCTTCCTCTCTCTGTAAAAAATCAATAAAATATATATTTTTTTAAATTAAAAAATAAAAACAGAATCTGTAACATTTGCCTGTTGTTTTTCTTTTTATGTCTTGTTTTGCTTCATTGGTTTCTCTGTCTTCCAGTCATGCATTATTGTGCTGTTCTTTCATGCAATATACGGAACATCTTTAATTCCCTGTGAACTATCAACTCCTACATCAGCCCTACAGTCTAGGAAAATGTACACAACTTACAGTATGCGTCCTACAAACCTTAAAACTTGATGTGGTGGGACATTTAAGCTTTAATTACAAACCACGTAGCCATAGAACAGCTCTATGGTAGTTCCTTATATTTAGAGATGAAAAAATTCAGCTCAGTGGGTACATTTAGGGCTGTTCATGTGCAGACAGGACCTACTTTTTGGTGTAAACGGAAATGCAACAACTGAACCACAGTGGATTAATTTGCTGATGTATCAAAGTTAAGGCCGAGTCCCAGTCTCCGTGAGTCACTCCATTCTAGTTGTCAAGGAAATGACTGGATCATCTACTTTTACTTTGAAAAAGCTGCCTCCTGATCGCCCACAAACCAGTGCCTGTAGAAATTCAAGTATTCAACACCATCGCAGCTTCAATTGTGTATTCCTGTTAAGAAGGGTTGTCTGAAATGAGCCCTGTATGCTGCATGGACTGGAATGCAGGGTGATTTTCTGGAATGAACTGGCCTTCGCGAACCTGCCCCTCCCTATAAAACACCCAGGCTGTCCTGACTTAACACAGGACCTGCTAGAAGCAACCTGGGCTGGGGATTGCAGAAGTCAAATCAGATGCCATGGATGCTTCTGAGAGCCAGTGAGCGACTTCACCTGGGCGGCCCGCGCGCTGTGAGCACGAGAATGCCATGAATGGATGCAAGGAAACAGAAGAGACGGATTCCAGCTTTGCAGGCAGAATCACGCACGCTGCACAAACATCACCCGCCAGAGTTCAGCCACTTCCCGTCCCAGATCAGGACTCACCCAATCACGATCAGCCCCAGGCCTGCGCTCGCGTGTCCCGGCCCGGCCGGCGCGCCCACACCCCGCGAGGTAATCCTACAGGATGGAAGACTAGTATGCAAACTGTGCCTGCCCGAGCGCAACCCGCTGCTCCGACGTTTCGTCACCACCCTGAGGCAGCACAGAATGAAGGAAGGCCACGGCAGGCTGACAGAGGACCCAATCGGCCCTGATACCCAGCCAGGCCTAGCTGACGCTACCTGTGCACAAACTTTGTGCGCCGGCGCCTCTAGTAGTCAAATCATGACTAACAAGTATTATTACTACTAGAGGCCCAGTGAGGCCGGCAAGCGGAGATGTCCGACGAGATCCTACACTGCATTATGGACAAGCTGGGCCTGAGAGCCACCCCCATCCCAGTC
>NW_005871150.1:2519139-2522681 GCF_000147115.1 Myotis lucifugus | reverse complement strand
AAGTCTGTAAGTAAGGATAAAGATGTGCTCTAGACCTGGATATAGATGCATCTTATTGGTTCCAGTTCTCCGGAGAACCCTGATTAATACTTTGGTGAAATTGGAATGAAATATAGAGTTCAGTTAATAATGCATCATTGTTGGTTCATTAATTGTGACAAAGGTACCATATAATATGAAATGTTGATAATAGGAAGCAACTTTTCTGTACATTTAAAGCTGTTCTAAAATTAAAAACTTCTATTTTAAAATGCGTTGAACTCCTCTATACATTTTATGAGTAACTACTTTACAAGAAGACCAATAAAACAATGTTATGTTTATTTATTTTAATGTGAATAATATAATAATCTTAGGAAGTGCTAGTAAATTATGAAGTTCACAGCTTATGTGAAATTATAAATATAGAATCAATATATGATTTAAAATAAAAAATGAAAAATATATTACGTAGGTGGCAAAATTTATAAGGGCGTTATTTTTAAATAATTACAAGAAATTTCAGTAGTTACTAGTATATCTTATAAATAATAACATAAACTTGCTTTATAGGAATTTTTTTTGAGGACAGCCTATGTAAAGCAAAATACAACTACAGGGTGTCCCCAAAAATGTACACACACACTTTGAATAATTATAAAAGCAGTGTTTGTTAAGATACATTTCATTTTCAAAATGTAATAGAACCAGCTGCTAAAGTGTGTGTACATTTTTGGGGACAACCTGTATATTAGTATATTTGACTGGATTAACATTATTTTATGCGATACTTCTAGAACACCACTAGATGTCAATCTTTCCCATCTTTTGTCACTGAAAACCATGCCAGATGGATTTTAATGTGCTTTTGTTGCTATTTGCAAAATGTAGGATGTAGTGAAAATTCATTTCAGGGCAGATGTAGAATCCTGTTTAGATAGGAAATCACTTTTGCAGCGGGCAATATCTAGTATGCACAGCTAGCAGAAAGCGTCCAGATGCTGACGCACTGTGGATGAATGCTCTCACTCCCGCAGGCAAACAGGGTCCTGGAACGACATACCTTACTTCTCAACTCACAACCACCTGAAAGGTGACTACTTTTTTGTACAGGAAAGCAATATTAAGTAAGTTACCAAGGACAAACAGTTTTTCATAGATCTGTCCAGTGTGACTTCAAAAGCTTACCCTTTTTAAGATTCATCTCAGATCTTATTTGCAGATTTCTGCTCTCAAGTTCCTTTTTCATAAGATGTTCTATGACCATCTACAGTTGATTTATCAAATATGTTCCATAACAATATTCACTAACATTTCTTTAATACTTGCCACATCCCAGGCCGTTTTAAACACTGACATATCTGTTAGTGCATTTAAGCTACACAATAATTCTTTGAAGGGGGAAAGACTGTGAGTACCATTGTGCAGATTTGTAAACTGAGGCACAGAGAAGTTGATGGTTTGGCAGAGCCACAGTCTAGCTTAGGCTGTTGGTGACACACCTTACACCATACTTCTATGTAGGGCACCCCCTGCAAAGCCCCTGCCTAAAATACCGAGAAGCTAAAGCTCACTATATTTACCAAAGAATAAAAAATTGTTTTACAATTTAGAGGAAAGCTGTAGCTAAAAAGAGATAGCAGAAGGAAAAATTATTAGATTTTTAATATGAAGAGTAAAATACTTAGAGTTCTAAGTAATCTATGAGGCCTACAGCTTATATAAAATTGTAGAAGGATAAAGAATTAGTATAATTTTCGAAATAAAACACCTATATTGATTATTTAGAAATGTAACAATTTCAAAGTGAACGCTGAAATATATCCAGGACAATAATTATTAGGTGAGATCATAGGAAGTTGCCAGTAGTATACTGTTTTGAACCAGAAAAACAGAAACTTTATGTTACAATCTTATACCTTGGATAAATGGGTTCAATAACATTTGTTAACATCCAATATTTTTTCCTCACTTTGAAGCATTTACTTTATGATACATTTATCAGTAGAAAGTGAAAGAAAGAATATATATCCTACCTAATAAAGAGGAAATATGCTAATTGACCTTCATGCTGTCGCAAAGATGGCGGCATCCACAGCCAATAAGGAGAGAATATGCTAATTGACTGCCATGCCCTCAAAGAGGGTGGTGCCCACAGCCAATAAAAAGGGAATATGCTAATTGACTGCAACGCCCTCAAAGATGGCGGCGCCCACAGCCAATAAGGAAGAAATATGCTAATTGACTGCCATGTCCTCAAAGATGGCGGCACCCACAGCCACAAGATTGTGGCACCCAGTCCCCTCAGCCCAGGTGGGCCTGGCCACTCCATGTTCCTTCCTCTGGAGTCCCCCAGTCCCCTCAGCCCCCAGCCACCCAGGGCCGGCCCGAGGCTCAGGTAACCAGGGCCAGCGAGGCTTGGGCTGCTGGCAGTGGCAGCAGCAGAGGTGTGATGGGGTGTCGCCTTCCCCTGATTGCTGGGTTGCCTCCCACACCTGAGAGCTCCTGGACTCTGAAAGGGGCCAGGCAAGGCTGAGGAACCCACCTCCAGTGCATGAATTTTCATGCACCAGGTCTCTAGTCTATAATAATAAAACCGTAACATGCTAATTAGACCAGATAGCCGAACGACCTTCCGTACTTCATTCCAGATATCATTTCAGATGAAGCCACAGCAGTGGGGGCCAAGGCAGAGGCAGTTAGGGACGATAAGTCAGGCAGGCAAAGAGTTAGGGGTGATCAGGCAGACAGAGGCAGTTAGGGGTGATCAGGCAAGCAGGCAAGCGGTTAGGAGCCAGTGGTCCTAGATTGCGAGAGGGTGCAGGCCAGGCTGAGAGACCCCCCCCCCCCATCCCCCGTGCACGAATTTCGTGCACCGGGCCTATAGGCTACACTAATAAAAGTCAAACATGCAAATTGACAGTACCTTCGCTACACCTTAAGCCATGCCCACCAGCCAATCAGAGCGACTATATGCAATTTAACCCAACCAAGATGGTGGCCGGCAGCCACGAAGATGGAGCGAGCAGGAGGCTTGGTTGTCCAGTGATGGAGGAAGCCAAGCTTCCTGCCTGCAGTGGGCAGCTCTGAGCTCCACTCAAGGCAACAAAGTTTCAATTATAGAAGATAAATAAACCCCAGATACCTGCTTTCAGTCGGCCGTGGCCACAAAGCTGGAGCGAGCAGGAGGCTTGGGTTGCCCCTGGTGATGGAGGAAGCCAAGCTTCCTGCCCGACCTGGCCAGTTCTGAGCTCCACTCAAGGCTACAAAGTTTCAATTATAGAAGGTAAATAAATCCCAGAATTTAAAAAAAGAAAGAAAAAAAGGAGAGGCTGGGAGCTTCCGTCGCCAGGGGGCTTGGCCAGCCTGAAAACAGCCATCAGCCCCTCACCCAGGCTGTCCAAACCTCCATGGGGTGAAGGTCCCCACAGGAGGGGGCTTGACCAGCCTGCAAACAGCCATCAGCCCCTCACCCATGCTGGCCAGGCACACCAGTGGGGACCCCCACCCTGAAGGGTGTGACCAGCTGCAACAGTCATCAACCCCTCACCAGGCTGGCAAGG
>NW_005871150.1:2502023-2518197 GCF_000147115.1 Myotis lucifugus | reverse complement strand
GCACAAAAAATTTGTGCACTCGAGGGGGTCTCTCAAGCCCAGCCTGTGCCCTTTCGCAGTCTGGGGCCCCTCAGAGGATGGACCACCTGCCTGGCTTAGGCCCGCTCCCTGGGGGATTGGCCTAAGCTGGCAGTCAGACATCCCTCTGGCAGCCCGGCAGGCCTCGGGGGATGTCCACTTACCAGCAGGGAGCAGACCTAAGCTGCAGTCAGACATCCTTAGCGCTGCTGAGGAGGTGGGAGAAGGCTCCCAACACCACCACTGTACTGGCAGCCATCAGCCTGGCTTGTGGCTGAGCAGAGCTCCTCCTGTGGGAGTGCTCTGACCACCAGGGGGCAGCTCCTGCATTGAGCATCTGAACCCTGGTGGTCAGTGTGTGTCATAGTGACCAGTCATTCCCAGTCATGCTGCTGTTAGGGTCAATTTGCATATTACCCTTTTATTGTATAGGAGTGCCTGGCCAGCCTGGGTGAGGGGCTGATGGCTGTTTGCAGGCTGGCCACAGCCCCTTCAGGGTAGGGGTTCCCCCTGGGCTGCCTGGCCAGCCTGGGTGAGGGGCTGAGAGCCGTTTTCAGGTTGGCCACACCCCCTTCAGGGTGGGGGGTTCCTGCTGGTGTGCCTGGCCAGCCTGGGTGAGGGGCTGATGGCTGTTTGCAGGCTGGCCAAGCCCCCCAGCAGGAACCTCACCCCATGAGGGTGTGGCCAGCCTGGGTGAGAGGCTGATGGCTCTTTGCAGGCTTGCCACAGCCCCTTCCAGGTGGGGGGTCCCCACTGGGGTGCCTTGCCATCCTGCGTGAGGAGCTGAGGGTCGTTTGCAGGCTGGCCACAGCCCCTTCAGAGTAGGGGTCCCTCCTGGGGTGCCTGGCCAGCCTGGGTGAGGGGCTGAGGGCTGTTTGCAGGCTGGCCACAGCCCCTTCAGGGTGGAGGGTTCTGCTGGGGTGCCTGGCCAGTCTGTGTGAGGGGCTGAGGGCAGTTTTCAGGCTGGCTAAGCCCCCCAGCGGGGACCCTCACCACATGAGGCTGTGGCCAGCCTGGGTGATGGGCTGATGGCTGTTTGCAGGCTGGCTACAGCCCCCAGCCACCCAAGCTTCCAGTGGAGGCTGGCTCGAAGCAGGTATCTGGGATTTGTTTATCTTCTATAATTGAAACTTTGTTGCCATGAGCGGAGGCCACAGCCAGCTCAGGGCGGGCAGGAAGCTTGGCTTTCTCCATCGCCCGTGCAACCAAGCCTCCTGCTTGCTCCAGCTCCGTGGCTGCCGGCCACAATCTGGGTTGGGTTAATTTGCATATAGTTGCTCTGACTGGCTGGTGGGCGTGGCTTGGGGTGTAGCAAAGGTATGGTCAATTAGCATTCTTGTCTTTTATTAGTGTAGATTAGTAGAGCATAAAACAAAGACCTTGTAATAATTGATGGATCAGTATAATGTGTCAATTTTATTTGATGGGTTAAAGTCTGCTAGGTCTGATATTATAAAAGCTATGCTAGCTTCCTTTTCATTAGGATTTGCACTTCATCCATACATTTATATTCAACCTTTCTGTATTCTTACGTTTAAACTGTGTCATTGATAAACAGTATAAATTTGTTGCTTACAGCTTACATTCAGAGGAGATTAAATTTGCCTCTACAGCAGACTGGGCTGGGAGCTCTAGCCATCCAAATCACCCTAATCCAATAAAAAATTAAGACAATTTCTATCTGGGGTTAGATCTCTCTTAGACTGTTCTCTTTCCATCTCATCCTAACTCCTTGTGTGTGGGGGTGTGTTGGTGGGGGAGGGGGGTTCTGTTCATTGTCTAGCTTTTGTAGTTAAGACTCAGGTGGTGGTTGGTTTCAAACTATCTAGTCTGTTATTGCTGGAAATAAAACTAATGACAGTTTTGTAGTGAAATATTGTAGATTGTGTGATATAAGTCACAATCCATCTTCCAAGAAAATCTTTAATAAAATATACATTTCCCCCCTAATGCTTTTAATGCAAGAATAATTCACTAATGCTCTCTGGTGAAAATAGGATTACATTCTGCTTCATGGTCAGCCTGTAACAAAAACAGGTTTCCAACAGGAACAAGTATATGGATTAAGAGTGTATTTGGAATGGGAGTAGAGGCACACATACAAGACGCTCAACTCAAAGTGTCTTATAATTTTAGCTAGCTAGTTCAGACAACAAATTCTAAAAATAGAACTTAATGCTGAGCAAGTTCAGCTACTGTCACTGCTAAAAGTGTCTGGTACCCCAGGCTTTCCCCAGTTTTCTCTTCCTTCCCTTTCCTGCACCATGCTCCTAACTGAATTCCTTATATGACACATCGTATTGTACCTACATTTGCTCACATAACTTTGGTCTCCTAGAATGTCCTCCCAAACCCCAAGTACCTATTTATCCCATTGACAAATTCTTTACAATTCATCCTTACCCCCCTTCTTCCCTAACCTATGGACTCCTTCTCTCTGAACTAGGTGCTCATGGCAATTTGTCTGAAGCTCTCCTGGCTCATTCATCTTATTTTCCTTGTTCTTTGCTGATAAGATTCATTTCCAACTGTTTCTCCAGATTACTCAAAAAGTCCAGCTCCCTCTAGGTTTTAGATGGAATAAATATTTTATAAATACAGGTTGACAACTAATGTTTGGAAAACAATTATATTTACCTTTCCTGTAGGTTCTAGCAATAAACTATACTTTGTAAAAAGGATGCTGATTGTGGGTGATAAATAAAAATATATTTAAAATAATGAGAATTATAAAGTAATAGCAGTTGCTATTTATTGCTGGGCTTACGTACCAGCCAATATAGAGATTTTTTTTTCATTTTATTTTTTTCCCAACTATTTTTTTCCTCTTTTTATTGTTTAAAGTATTACAAATCGTAGTACATATGTCTCCTCTTTTTTCCCCCAAATGACCTTCCCCTAGACTCCCCTACCCCCGGCACATGCCCTCACCCCCTTCCCAGTGTCTTGTGTCCATTGGTTATGCTTATATGCATGCATACAAGTCCTTCGGTTGATCTCTTACCTCCCTCCGCCCCCCAACCCTCCCCAGCCTTCCTGCTGTCATTTGACAGTCTGTTCGATGCTTCTCTGCCTCTGTATCTACTTTGTTCATCAGTTTACAATGATCTTTATTATCCATAAATGAGTGAGATCATGTGGTATTTTTCTTTCACTGACTGGCTTATTTCACTTAGCATAATGCTCTCCAGTTCCATCCATGCTGTTGAAAATGGTAAGAATTCCTTCTTTTTTATAACAGCGTAATATCCCATTGTGTAGATGTACCACAGTTTTCTAATCCACTCATCTGCTGATGGGCATTTAGGCTGTTTCCAAATCTTAGCTATTGTAAATTGTGCTGCTATGAACATAGGGGTGCATGTATCCTTTCTGATTGGTGTTTCTGTTTTCTTGGGATATATTCCTAGAAGTGGGATTACTGGGTCAAATGGCAGTTCCATTTTTAACTTTTTGAGGAAACTCCATACTGTTTTCCATAATGGCTGCACCAGTCTGCATTCCCACCAGCAGTGCACAAGTGTTCCTTTTTCTCTGCATCCTCTCCAGCACTTGTCATTTGTTGATTTGTTGATGATAGCCTTTCTGACAGGTGTGAGGTGGCACCTCATTGTTGTTTTGATTTGCATCTCTCGGATGATTAGTGACTTTGAACATGTTCTCATATGTCTCTTGGCTTTCTGAATGTCCTCTTTTGGAAAGTGTCTATTTAGGTCATTTGCCCATTTTTTGATTGGGTTGTTTATCTTCCTTTTGTTAAGTTGTATGAGTTCCCTGTAAATGTTGGAGATTAAACCCTTATCAGTGATAACATTGGCAAATATGTTCTCCCATGCAGTGGGCTTTCTTGTTGTTTTGTTGATGGTTTCTTTTGCTGTGCAGAAGCTTTTTATTTTGATGTAGTCCCATTTGTTTATTTTCTCCTGAATTTCCATTGCCCTAGAAGCTATATCGTTAAATATATTGCTACGACAAATGTCTGCTATTTTGCTGCCTATGGCTTCTTCTAAGATTTTTATAGTTTTCCATCTTATATTTAAGTCTTTTATCCATTTTGAGTTTATTTTTGTGTATGGTGTAAGTTGGTGGTCTGGTTTCATTTTTTTGCAAGTATCTGTCCAGGTTTCCCAACACCATTTATTGAAGAAACTGTCTTGACTCCATTGTATGATCTTGCCTCCTTTGTCAAATATTAATTGCGCATAATGACTTGTGTCAATTTCTGGGTTCTCTGTTCTGTTCCACTGGTCTATATGTCTGTTCTTGTGCCAGTACCAGGTAGTTTTGAGAACAGTGGCTTTGTAGTATAGCTTGATATCTGGTATTGTGATCCCTCCAACATTGTTTTTTCTCAAGATTGTGGCAGCTATTCGGGGTCTTTTTTTTTTATTCCAGATGAATTTTTGGAGAATTTGTTCTAGGTCTTTGAAGTATGCTGTTGATATTTTAATGGGGATTGCATTGAATTTATAGATTGCTTTGGGTAGTATGGGCATTTTAATGATGTTGATTCTACTAATCCATGAACATGGTATATTCTTTCATTTGTTCATGTCTTCCTCTATCTCTTTTTTCAGCATTCTGAAATTTTCTGAGTACAGGTCCTTTATCTCCTTGGTTAAGTTTATTCCTAGGTATCTTATTTTTTTTTGCTGCGATGGTAAATGGGATTGCTTTTTAAATTTCTCTTTCTGTGAATTCATTATTGGTGTATAGGAAAGCCATAGACTTCTGGGTATTAATTTTGTATTCTGCTACATTGCCGAATTCACTTATTAAGTATAGTTTTTTTATGGAGTCTTTGGGGTTTTCTATGTACAATATCATGTCATTTGTGAGTAAGGACAGTTTTACTTCTTTTTTTCCAATTTGGATGCCTTTTATATCTTCTTCTTGTCTGATCGCAATGGCTAGTACTTCAGTACTATGTCGAACAGGAGTGGTGAGAGTGGGCATCTCTGTCTTGTTCCTGTTCTTAGTGGAAATGGTTTTAGTTTTTGCCCATTGAGTATGATGTTGGCTGTGGGTTTGTCATATATGGATTTTATTATGTTGAGGTATGATCCTTCTATTCCCACCTTGCTGAGGGTTTTTATCAAGAAAGGGTGTTGGATTTTTTCAAATGCTTTTTCTGCATCAGTGGATATGATTATATGGTTTTTATCTCTCAGTTTGTTTATATGGTGTATCACATTTATTGATTTGCAGATATTGTACCATCCTTGCATCCCCGGAATAAATCCCACTTGGTCATGGTGTATGATCTTTTTAATGTATTGCTGGACTTGATTTGCTAGAATTTTGTTGAGGATTTTGGCATCTATGTTCATGAGGGATATTGGCCTGTAATTCTCTTTCTTTGTATTGTCTTTATCTGGTTTAGGGATAATGCTGGCTTCATACAAAGAGCTCAGAAGTGCTCCTTTCTCTTGAATTTTTTGGAATAGTCTGAGGAAGATAGGTTTTATTTCTTCTTTGAATGTTTTATAAAACTCCCCTGTGAAGCCGTCCAGGGCTTTTGTTTGTTGGAAGATTTTTGATTACTGCTTCAATTTCCTCCATAGTTATTGGACTATTCAGGAATTTTGATTCCTCCTGGCTGAGTTTTGGAAGGTCATATTTTTTTAGGAATATGTCCATTTCTTCTAGGTTGACCAGTTTGTTGTGGTAGAGTTGTTCATAGTATTTTTTTTATGATTCTTCGTATTTCTGTGGGGTGTGTTGTTATTTCACCTCTTTCATTTCTGATTTTGTTTATTTGGGTCCTCTCTCTGCTTCTTGGTGAGCCTGGCTAGAGGTTCATCAATCTTGTTTATCCTTTCAAAGAACCAGCTCTTGATTTCATTGATCTTTTGTATTTTATTTTTATCTCTATGTCATTTTTTTCTGCTCTGATCTTTGTTATTTCCTTCCTTCTGCTTACTCTGGACTTTTCTTGTTGCTCTCTTTCTAATTCTTCAAGTTGCAGAGTTAGATGGTTTATTATCAGTTTTCCTTGTTTGTTTTTTTTTTTTTGAGGTAGGCCTGTAATGCTATGAACTTCCCTTTCAGTACTGTTTTCATTATGTCCCAAAGATTTTGGAACGTTGTGTTTTCATTGTTGTTTGTTTCCAGCATGTGTTTTATTTCTTCTTTGATCTCTTTGGTAACCCACTCATTGTTTAATAGTATGCTATTCAGCCTTCAAGTGTTTGAATTTTTGTGATTTTTTTACTGTAGTTGATTTTTAATTTTATACTGTTGTGATCTGAGAAGATGCTTTATATGATTTCAATCCTCTTGAATTTTGAGAGACTTTGCCTGTGTCCCAATATGTGGTCTATCTTTGCAAATGTCCCATGTGTGCTTGAGAAGAATATATATTCTGTAGTTTTGGAGTGGAATGTTCCAAAGATGTCAATTAAGTCCATCTGATCTAGTGAGTCATTTAGGAATGAAGTTTCTTTGCTAATTTTTTGTCTAGAGGATTTATCCAGTGATGTTAATGGGGTATTAAAGTCTCCTACTATGATAGTGTTGCTGACAATCTCACCCCTGATATCTTCCAGAAGTTTTTTTTATGTATTTGGGTGCTCCTGCATTGGGTGCATAAATGTTGACCAGAGTTATATCCTCTTCTTGTATCAATCCCTTTAGAATTATGAAGTGGCCTTTCTTGTCTCTTGTTATGGTCTTCACTTTGAGGTCTGTTTTGTCAGATATAAGTATGGCCACCCCAGCTTTTTTTTTCATTTCCATTTGCCTAATAGATAATTTTCCATCCCTTCACTTTCAGTCTGTGTGAGTCCCTTGTTCTGAGGTGGGTCTCCTGTAGACAGCATATATATAGGTCATGTTTTCTTATCCATTCATTCACTCAATGTCTTTTGATTGGAGCATTTAATCCATTTATGTTTAATGTTATTATTGATAGGTATTTGTTTGTAGCCATTTCTACATTTTATGCCTGCATTCCTTCCTCCCTTTCTATTTCTTCTTTTTACAGCATTCCCTTTAGCATTCTTGCATTGCTGGCTTGGTAGTGATAAACTCCCTTAGCCTTTTTTTGTCTGCGAAGTTCTTGATTTCCCCTTTAATTTTGATTGATAGCCTTGCTGGATAGAGTATTCTTGTATTCAGTCCTTTCCTTTGCATCACTTTGTATACCTTCTTCCATTCCCTTCTAGCTTGATGTGTTTCTGTTGAGAAATCATATGATAATCTGATGGGGGATTCTTTGTAGATAACTCTCTGTCTCTCTCTTGCAGCCTTTAAGATTCTCTCTTTGTTGTTAACATTTGCCATTATAATTATGATGTGTCTTGGTGAGGGTCTTTTGGGATTCATCTTGCTTGGGACTCTCTGTACTTGTGTAACTTTTTTCTTCCCCATATCTGGGAAGTTTTCTGTCATTATTTCTTCAAATAGATTTTATAATCCTTGCTGCTCTTCTTGTCCTTCGGGCAGCCCTATTATATGAATATTACTTTGTTTTGCGTTGTCCCAAAGCTCCCTTAGGCTCTCCTCCTGCTTTTTAATTTTTTTCTCCAGTTGCTGTTCAGATTGGGCTTGTTTCTGTACATTATCTTCTAACTCACTAATTCGTTCCTCTGCTTCTTCTAGTCTACTGTTGCAACCTTCCATGGTGTTTTTGATTGTAGCTATATCACTTTTGATTTCTTCCTGGTTTTTGCATAGGTTGTTGATTTTCTCGTCCATACGGTGTATGAACTGTACGACCATTAGTCTGAATTCTTTTTCTTCCATGTTGCATGCTTCCTTTTCACTTATTTCCTTTCTTGGCGACTCCTCATTTTCTTTCCTCTGGGGATTGTTTCGTTGTTGCCCCATTATAACTATCACCAGAAGGTTCAAATGTTGAGTTGCTGGGGCCTGGGCCGTGTACAGTGGGAGCTTCGCACCCCCAAAGTGTCACTGAAGAGCTCTGACACCAAGACGTGTGGCTGCCGTGAGTGGGTGGAAGCCACACTCGTCCAGGATCAGAGTCACAGGCACTTAGTGTGGCCTCGTGTGCACACCTAGAATCAGGGACCCCGCCTGGGCCACAGCAATCAGTGGTGATGCTAATTAAAGCAACCTTTGTCTACTGTAAGTGGTGCAGGGAACATGATGAAAGATTATTGTTCATTCGTTGTACTGTCATTTGTTCTCCCAAATAACTGAACTAAAAGATGCCATGTCTTACAGTCATGTGATAAATATAAATGAATTATTTTTTGACTCTTTTCTTCACCTGGAATGTATGTATTCTTTAATGAAACACACTCTCAAATTTCATTTCTGTGCCAGGAAGCAGGTGGCCATCATAGATAACATTTTAACAGCATTTCTCCATGTGTTAGGCACTTCACATATTATTTCAGTTAATTTTGGAACATCCCTGTGAGGGAAGTCTACAGTTTGGAAAACTGAATAACTTGCCCAGAATTACAAGTTAGCAAATGGTTTGAGATTGGAATTCAACTCATCTGACTCCTGGGTCCATAGGCATCGCTCCAACTCTAGGCTGCCTCATTAATGGATGAGTTGACAGATAAGACCTTGCATTCACTCTATTGCCAGCCACACAAACAAGCCCTGCAGGCTGTCACTGCAGTATTTCCATGCCCACGTGACTTTAACAACAGAACTCAATCACTCAAAGTAGCAATAGTTATATGCTAACAGCAATAATTTAGAAAATACAGTAATACTTCCTGACCACATGAAGTTTACAAGTTACCAACATTTTTATATAGCAATTTCTATCTACCAACCAACCTTATCTACTGTAAAAATCCTTCTACTTCCAGAACAAACAGATAATACAACCTATTACAAGATAATAGTTGTGTAGTTCAAGCCAAAAGAGCAAATGGAGGTGGCAAAGAGGGATGGCCCAGATGGAAAAACATATAAATGAGGCACAAAGTATCAATGAAATGGACAGGCAGGTGAAGAAGGTGAAAGTGCTGGATCACATATCGGGGTGCAGGAGAGAGAGGTAAAGAAGGGAACTCAGTGTCCTCCACCTCTGGTTCAGGTGCGGCAGCCTGTGTGCCTGTGGAATGAAAGGGCACATCCTTTCCATGGGCCATTCCTGTATCTCATCCATGAGTCAGACATCAAAACTCATGCTGCTACTAGTATATAGCATCTTAGTGAAGAAGGGGGAAAAAAGACTCTGCATTGAAAGTTTACATATTAACCCCTCCCCCAAGTTAATTTCACTATTTTTAGTTTTAACAAAGGCCAAGTACATCATAATCAGGTCCAATGTAAAATGCATGGGCTTTCTTCACAAATGTATAAGCTGTGAATGAAGGTTTTCTTTAGTAACTGGTGTAATGGTCTTAAAATCAAATGAACATTTCTCCAGGATAGAAAAATATTTGTTAACAAGTATCCACATCCTCTCTACCTACGCTTTTTTCTTCCTACTGCTACTTTGTTTTTTGTGTAAGGATAGTTGCTATACAATATATATTAGTTATATTAATTTCAAGTGTACAATATAGTGATTTGACACTTTTATACCTTACAATGTGGTCACCCCTCTAATTCTAGTGATCACCTGTCACCATGAAAACTTATCACAATATTATTGACTATATTCCCCTTCCCTTTTCTCACTCATCCCCCATCTCCCCTCTGGTAACCATTGTTTTGTTCTCTGTTTCTATGAGTCTGTTTTTGTTTTGTTTAATTTTTTTTAAGATATCACATATAAATAAGACCATATGGCATTTGCCTGTGTCTATCTGACTTATTTCACTTTGCATAAAACCCTCTAGGTTCATCCATACCCCCAAATTTATGTGGAACTACAAAAAGTCCACAAATAGGCAAAGCAACCTTGAGACAGAAGAACATAGTTGGAGGTGTCATGCACCTAACTCTACTTTAACCACCTCCCCTCTCCAGGTCTCTGGGCTTTAGAAAACTAAATATACCATTTCAACATTAAGCAAGCTAATAATTAGTTGCAACTATCTGCAAACTGGCAGGCAAGGTGTCAGTGATATAATTTAAATCCATTATTGAATGATATTTGTTTATTCAATGTTATAAATAGCCACCCCCGAAATCCAAGAGGGAAAAAATATACTTCAAGATGCAAAAGTATTCCCCGTTTGTATACTTTCTAATTAAAAAAGGAATGAGGTATGAAAGAAAGGGAATATGGCTATTTGTGCATGTAAATAAAAATAAAAAAACCTGGTGTACTCAGGGGGCTGGCTAATGTCCTACAGAGAGTACAAGTTCATTACCAGAAAAATTCTTGAATGTACATATCTGTATATATTACTTCTTACAGCAATTATCTACCATTCATTGTCTGCATTTTTAGTAAAATCAATACATTTGCTAATGCAAAGTAGTCACTTCTATCCGTAATGCCAAATACAGTGGTATTAAAAGTATCTATTAAAAGTGTGTAGATAATACAATCAGGGATTGAAATGCCCAACTATAGACACTGACCCCAGTTCTCTCACTGGTCACACTGATGTGATTCAGGGCCTCTTTGTAAAAAGCACTAAGACTAGAGTTTAAGATTGTGAATGCCGCATCCATTTGAGGCTAGGGTTCAGGATCTGAAGAAAGGGCTGCACACAAATGAATACACTAGAGAAGAAATACGAATTTAGAAGGCATGGGGGCCCAGGTGGAAACCTTTCTCTAGTGCAGAGGCTCTTTGACTTCTGGATCCCCTTTGCTTTGATTCACTTGAATACACATTTGCCCTTTAGAAATGCAAACAGGCACATCAAAGGTAAAGTTTGGTAAACAGTAAAAGGATTATCAGGTTAGGGAATTGCCTTCAGCCATTTAGCCAACAGTAGGGCAATATTATGCTGATTTTCAGCCCTGCTGAATATCGCATTAATATGGTACTTGTTGGTCTTAGCTTCTGTCACAAGATCAGTGTGTAGATCTGTTTGCTTATAAATCTTTAACTGCATAAATGTTAAGGACCAGTAGCCAATAACAAAGGCCTAATTCCTCACCCGTATGTATCCTAGCCACTTATCCAAATGCAATTGATTTTCCTTAAGAAAAAAAAAATCAGTTGATTCATGTATTTCATACTGCAATATTTTAAATGAAAAGAAAAAACTTATTTAACTGCTTATTTTAGAACTGAGGTGAATGTCATGCAGCTTTATAAAAATGTAATTATTTAAATTGTGAATGGGTTAGAATCAGTCTTAATGCAAAAGTTCTCCAGTTAATTTATTTTTGGTGGAGGTTAGTGTGGATGTGTGTGGGAGGAGTAAGGGATGGTGAGGGTTGGGGTGAGGGAGGGTTCTTACTGACCCTTCTTCCTTCACCAGATTATAAGGCAGAAACCTCCATTCAGGAATGGGCCCTGGTGGTCTGCCTTTCACCATTTCACTATTCTCTTGTAGGATTCAGATAGCTGAATATTTTTGCATCCATTTAGCTGCTCATTAAAAAAATAAAATTCACCTGAACTCTAAAATGCACACTTTATAAGAAGAATGTTTTCATTACTGCTCATGATGATGAAAGAGTGTGTGTGAGTGTGTGTGTGTGAGTGTGTGTGTGTGTGTGTGTGTGTGTGTGTGTGAGTGTGTGTGTGTGTTGAGGGAAATGTCCTCCAGTTCCCAGTGAAACGGTTGTCAGCGTCTCTGGGGAACCTGAGGGCACTTTGCAAAGCCTCAGGAGCTCTAAGGTAGACATCAGAGGTGTCCTGGGCATTGCAAGTGCCCTGGGTGTCAGATGATGTCATACATATGTCAATTAACCGGATGTCGCAGGGAGAAAACCCCTCCCACTTGGGATAAGAATTGGGGCTGGTCCTTGAAAAGTAGGGAGGCATCATTTCTTAAAATTGTAGCTGCCCTGCACATCTGCCATATTCTGCATTACAGGCAGGGACCTGAGTTCCCTTCAGAGTCCTGGAGAAAACCAGGCTGTCAGATATCCCATCAAGGCTGAGTGGGAAGTGAACCCAAATTCTCCCCTTTCCCTTCAAGCCCAGCATCATCTCCACTCCCACCGGGCTGGTGAACAGCAGAGGGTTATCTCAGAGAGAGTGGAGCAAAAGCCTGACTCAGCGGGTTTAAAAAGAACAGAAAGGCACACAATTAGGACCCAGGAAATGGGCAAGGAGGCTGTCCAGGGGAGTTGGTGGAAGTCGTTGCAAATAGCACAGTGTTCTAAGCACGCCCAGCAAGGTGGCTGCTGCAGACGCAGGGGTAGGGGTCTCATGGAGAGATGGCCGGCCCCTGCTGCTACTCATGCGTGTCCAGTCTCCTCCGAGTCGCTGTCTGAGGCCCACTCCTTGCGGATGCCCTGGAGAGTGAAGAAGAGGATCTTGGGGCCAGGCCCGGGGGGCATCCAAGCACTGGGCTCTCAGTCTCTGGGGCCAAGCTGGCGGGGATTCCGTGGGCTCCAGGCTGAATTGCTGCTACCCGCAGTGCCATTGATCCACAGCAGCACTGCCCAGATCCTGCCAGAGCTTGTGGTCGCCCCCATCCCCAGGTGCACAGGGGAGCTCTAGGCTCTGCAGCCACCACCCTACGGTGCCAGGGGCAGGTCCTGGGGCAGGACCTGGGGCAGGGACTGGACTTTGGTTGCTCTGGAGCAACTGGATAGGAACAAGGGAGTCCCTACTGCTTCTGCCACACAGCCAGTGATGGAGACCCTGGGGTAGGAGGTGATGAGCAGAGGATGGGGAGCGGCGGACACTCCCAGTGAGGTGCAGGGAGAGTTGGGTGCCAAGGTGGGGAGGAGGGGCAGGGTGGGGGCCATGCTCAACTCTGTGTCAGCAGGCCCAGCAATGGCAGTGCCTTCTGATTTGCTGGAGGACACAACTGGGGAGGGGACCGCCAGGGATGCTGGAGACACTGTCGAGGTCTTCAAGATTTTGGAAAAAAGAGACCCGAGGTCCTGCATGGCGACCTTCATGGCCCAGACTTGGAAATGCTGTCCTCGCTGCTTCTGGAACCTCAAGACCATGAGGAGCCAGGCTTCGGGGCTCCATCCACCCCTGCTTGCAAGGATCCGGAGGAGGAGGCCTGGGCAGGGTGGGAATCTTGGGGTTCCCATCTGTCCAGGTGCTCCCAGGGGGCCTCTAGTGCGCTCCCCATGCAGAGGAGCGTCTCCAGGCACTCAGCCCCAAGCCCTGGAGACCACCTTTCCTACACCCAGATGGCTCCTGGGGCTGAGGCTGCAGGGGCAGTGGCACCCCCTGTCCCTCTTTGTCCTGGTGCCCTAAGACCCTGGTTGCCCAGGTGCACAGCTGCCAGCACCACCGCGGGCTGGGGGTGTGGATGGGGGCCTCCGGTGATGGTGCTGGGGTTTCCTGATGGGCCTCCAGGATGCATGGGCGGTTGCTAAGCTAAACAAAACACTGCCTAGCTCCCTGCTAATTGAGCCCTGACTGTAGCTCCTACAGCTCAGGGCTATGTCCACAATAGGTACCTACTGCAATGTTTGCAGCAAGAATTCAGGATCTGGAGAAGGGGCTGCAACATAAATGGATACACTAGGCAAGAAATATAAATTTAGAAGACATGGGGAACCAGGAGGAGGCCCTTCTCTAGGGAATGGCTCCCTGAATGTCCGGACCCATTGCTTTTTATTTACTAGAATATACATTTGCCCTTTAGCAAAGCAAACAGACATCAATGGTAAGGTTTGGTAAACAAGAAAGGATTATTAGCTTTATGGGATTGCCTTCAGCCATTCAGCCAACAGCAGGTAATAATATGCTGATTCTCAGCCTTTGCTCAATATCAAAGTCCATCAGCCTTCTGACAGACTTCTCGCATCTACATGCTAAACCACTTTTTGGTCCTTGCCTCTAGCAGTACCCAGGCTCCCCTCCTGGATACCTGCCTTAAAGGAACACTGTCCAATTTCTGCATCACCCTTTGAGCTTCACCTGACTGGCCAGGCTCTGGGCTGAGGGTGAGGAATTTGAACAGAGGGAGATAACCCTGCTTCCAAAAGAGCTGGAACTTATTTAGTCTGACAAAACCAACTGTGCCAGGGCAGGGGGCAGCTGCTCTCTAGTAGCAGGGAAGGTGGTAAACAAACAAACAAACCCCAAACACCTGTATTCAGGTGAGGAGGCTTGGAACAGCAGTGCTCACTCCTCCCCCTTCAGGGCCAGGTACAAACTGTGCCACTAAAAATGACACAGAGGGTGCCTCACCCAAGAACTTGTGAATAAGATGGGGCCCTGACAGATAAACTAGTAACATCCACATACAGTGTATGTGGCTAACACCCATCCGAGTGGACCAAGAGATTTAACAACTACAATGTTTCAGAACTCAAACTATAATCAGATGGATTCCATACAAACCCCAAGGCAGATATGAGAGGTAAGAGCTTCTTATTAAAGGGAATACATTTCATTTTGCTAAATCTGAGCACTTATATGTAAAAGATAGAGTGTGTGAGTGTGATGATCCACAGAAGTGTGGGGTCACTTCTGAGCGAGATTACAAAATAAGATATTGACAGGTTTATCCATTGATGTTCAGGAGATACATTTTCTGATTTGGAGCAGGGAAAGGAAATGAATAAATTAACTGACATTCATGAGTATATACTTTAGTCTTGTGGCTAGTTACGGAATAGGATTCTGAGCTATAGTTAATTTCCATTGGTAATGTCAAATTTTGTATTTTCTTGTAGAGACCTAAGCAACCTTCTACCTATGACATCTACATCCTGTCAGGATCCCTTTTCTCAATCCAACCCCCACAAACAAGCATGTCCTGGGCACTTTTCTACTTCAAGGATCTAAGCCAGGGGTGGGCAAACTTTTTGACTCGAGGGCCACAATGGGTTCTTAAACTGGACCGGAGGGCCAGAACAAAAGCATGGATGGAGTGTTTGTGTGAACTAATATAAATTCAAAGTAAACATCATTACATAAAAGGGTACGGTCTTTTTTTTTTAGTTTTATTCATTTCAAACGGGCCAAATCCGGCCCACGGGCCATAGTTTGCCCACGGCTGATAAGCACTGAGATGTAAGAGAAGGGATGTTCTCTTCCCACAGCGAGGAATAATCTGCTTCCTATCACACTAGGTGTCAGGTGAGGGCCCCAGGACACAAGCACAGCAGATAGCGGCCACCCCACTCAGCACTAACTTGGGGAAAGAACACTCATGTGCTTAAGAGAGATGAGAGGCGAGGCTGATAAGGCTAGCCAGGGCCTTGATGTTGGAAGAGGGAAGAGCACACAGTTGTCAGCGTGCAACACACCAGCACACAGTGAAGAGTCAAAATAAAGGAAACATCCGAGAGCAGCGAGGGAAACTAGAGGCAGAAGTCTCAGTGTCAGAGCAGGGAAGCTGGGCTAACTTTGTCATGATGCAAGGACACCAGAACCTTCCATGTTTCTCATATTTTCATTGTTCCTCTTCCCTAGCAACTAATCAGGTAGCCGTAGAGGGGTATGAGGTCAGAACATTGGACTATTTTCATAGAGTACTCATTCAGGATTGCAAATTGTGTCCTAAAGATTGTTTGTTTCTTTCATAAGGATCTTGCTTTTAATTCATAGAATAGTAAAATCCTCAATACATTAGGTTACTCTCAATGCAAGTAGAATCATTTCTAGAATATGCACTTTCAGTGTTTAAACTGCCAGTTATCTGATTGGTTCCATGCTCTTACGGTGGGAGCTGGAAGGAGGGGAGTTATGGGGGGAAAAAAGGAACAAATGTAATAATCTGAACAATAAAGATTTAATTAAAAAAATAAAAATAAAGGTACAATATCTTAGACTGGGAGTCAAGATCATTCAAGCTGGCTCCATGCTACTTGTGAACATTTTCTTGTCCTGGTCACCCTGAGCCACCTTGTGCTCCAAGCAGGGGTCCCCTGCACACTTTCTTGAACCCATCATAACCTTCTCTGCTTAGGAACACTTCCTGCTCATGTTGGCTGCTTCCTGAAGCACTCCGCACTCCCCCTTCTCCACTTCTTGAGGGTAGTGGTTATATATTCCTTGTTTTGTCCACAGAGATGAGCAGAGAGTAAGATAGAGAGAAATCCCATAGTTTCATAGCTGTGAAAGACTTTTAGAGAGATGAGATCTACTTAGAGAAAATATATTTTAAAGTGTTAAACAGATGAAATAATATCAAAGTGAATAAAATAAAGAATGTAAGTCTTCTTCTCC